>NW_026291969.1:0-26788 GCF_023091745.1 Budorcas taxicolor | reverse complement strand
AAGACACCTTAGTTAACTAGGTACCTTGACTTTTTAGCACGATATAATACCACAATTCTTCAGGTAACATCTAGATGTCAAACCTTAGCTCAAATCATTGCATCAAACAAGAGCATATTCAATAACACCTATGTCATAATCAATAAGCCATTCTAGCACAATCATAGGTTACAACACCCAAGGCTAGTACCTAATGTTGGGGGTTTCATTCAAGTCCAAATTCACATATATTACTCCATGTCTATTATCCATCAAGATGTCCTAGCACTAGTAACAACTTAGCATCCGTATATGAGAGTCCTGGCCATGGATATATATAAACTTCATATTCACTTATTATACCCTTTGTGCATAACTTGTACTCCTAGGTGCACTTACAACACTAAATATGTTAATGGTTCAAAACTTGATCATATTATAGCTATCGCTAATCAGTTTATATGTATCGTATATCTCAAACACACTTACTACATAAATTTTTCCTTTACCAATACTCCAAACTCTCTAAATAGTTATACTAGTCACCAAGATCCATAATCTGAGTTCTAGGATTCTTGCATCTAACTAGTGCAATCAACACCTAGTTACTAGCGAATAAGAACTTAACCCTACCAATATTCCGCTAATTTTCCCAAAGATCCACTGCGTCTAAAACATCTTAGCCTAATCTAAACCTTATAATCCATGAATAAATAAATCCATCAATGACCATTAAGGATAAACAACTCCGAATGCATATTAAACATCAATAACTATTATAAGTTCTCTAAGATCTAACTTACAATCTACATAGCATTAAATCCATCCTCATAGTCCCTTTCCATTTATGGGTATGAATGTCA
This sequence comes from Budorcas taxicolor, assembly GCF_023091745.1. Lineage (NCBI taxonomy): Eukaryota > Metazoa > Chordata > Mammalia > Artiodactyla > Bovidae > Budorcas > Budorcas taxicolor. Next base: position 25,946 of record NW_026291969.1, on the reverse strand, counting down.
CTCATGATTGTATGTTATGCATTACGTGATATATGAATTATATGACATGTATGCACGATATGAAACAAGAGTACATGTCTTATTAATACTCCTAATCATGCATCTTTAGAATTATATCTAACACATGTATTTCATATAAGCAAGAAACATTTATGGCATGATAGGCATATAAGATTCACACAAGCACGTATATGACGTTAGCTCATATAAGCACATACAGACACCCAAGCATGTTCCCATCCTAGGTCTCCTATTCACAGACCAGGGGTTCTACACCCAGCTTGCGCCTAGTTATCTAGCTAAGCTCTGATACCACTCAAAGGTGTCATGCCCTAACCCCAACCCATCACTAGGCTAAGGTCAAAACATGACGTTCGTAACTTTATTCATGAGATTAACAACTTAATAGATTTAAAACCTATGAATAATAATTTAATAACCTGTATATCCATTAAAAATACCCCAAATAGTTTCCAAAGACTTTCAAAATTCTCCCAAGCTATCAGCCTTAAAGGTTCATAACACCCTGTTACATATTTACAAGACCTGAATCCACCTATTCAACATCTCAACCTAGGTCTCATAAGTAAAATAAATAAATCTTAGCTAGGTATTTAGTTAACTAAAAGAATATACAATAGAACAAATAGCTCAATTTATAAAATCATGCTCTACATAACAAGAAATGAATCTCTTTAAGCAAGGACGAAGTTCACATAATTCATGTATCCAACTCATCAACTCAACAAAGCTTGCAACCACATGGGAGCTTGCTCGGGCTAATCTTCACCTGAAATGTTGAAAAATGGGTGAGCTAATCCTACATATAGCTCGTGAGGATGGAATAAGAAGGGTTTTCACAAAGGTTTTTATCTTTTCATAAATGTTTTAACAATCGTGCAATGCATAGAATATCTTAATGAGTACATTCATTAGCAATCATAAATCATATATTCTCCCGAGGTATCATTGGTTCCCGACGATTAGGTTGTTCCGGGGTATTCAATGGCGCTTGGCAAGAGAAGGAATTAATACTTCATATCTTTCCCCGAGGTATCATTGGTTCTCGGCGTTTAGATTGTTCCAGGGTATTCAATGGCGCTCGGCAAGAGAAAGAATCAACATAATCATAAATCACATCTTCTCCCGATGTATCATTGGTTCTCGACAATTAGATTGTTCTAGGGTATTCAATGGCGATCAGCAAGAGAAGAAAACAATACGATGGTAGTCGAGTTATACCGGCAAGCCCAATACTGCCCGGAGTTCCCGTCACTACCTCATTCAAATATGGTTGCAACCTAACTGCGCAATTACAATTCATATACATATGCATTTTACATAAGCATACAAGTTCAATCAATCATGTGGCATATTCAAGTACCTTCCATACTTTGCATCATGTAAACATGTCAAGCATTTATCATGCACTCCTAAGGACATGTAACACATACAATATCTAACATGTAAGCTCCTTTAGTATTAGCTCATAATATTAAGGACTTACAAGTTGGCCACTTAATAACAACACCTACCAATAGTAACCACTAGATACACCAAGTAACTTCAATGCTTTTGCATTAGTCTAACTTAAACAATTAATTTCCCTACCTTCCTAAACTCCAATTGTGAAACCCCAGATTTCGTTTATACGTGAATTAGCGTGTTTTGACCTGTATATGTGGTATATGAGTTAAAATGTGCTAATTCTGTGATTTATATTCCTATTACATACTAAGTGTGCATTCATGAAATTTTTATAAAAAACGGCATTGAAAATTTTATTGTCGATTTTTGTGAACAGTGTTTTGAACGCACGTCCGCTAAAATTTTTACACGGGTGTTTTAAATGTCTTAAAACCTAGTCCTCTGTTATTAATAGACCCATGTTTGAAAAAAAATTGATTCTAAAATGGAATAGGAATTTAAATAGACTTTTCGGTTGAAAAAAAATTGATTCTGAAACGAAATAGGAATTTAAATAGACTTTTCGGGTGAAAAGTAGCATTTTTGAGCCAAATAGTGATTTCTTCTAAACCCGATTCTTGCATTGACTTTCGTTGACCTAGTATATATTAATATAAATGTATTTATATGTGATATTAAATGATTTTAGATTAATTCTGCATTTAAAAGATATTTGAAAATAAATAATATGATGTTTCATCTTCTTTTGTAAAAATCGAGTTTTTAACCGAGTCGGGTGTTAATGTATGCATATGAAAATTGTTTTCAACTAAAAATAAACTACTTAAAAATAGTCTAAGTGTTAAATGCATATTTGGGAGCAAAATAGTCTAAAAGACAATTAAAAGACAAGAAAATACTAAAGACTAACCTTGTTTCAACTTTGACTTTTATTATTTTCGTTGACCTTGAGCTTATATCATCAACACACATTAAAAATCACACAAAACACCTCCAAAAAGACACACATAACCGAAAATGCCAAGGGAAACAAAGAGAAGGCATTTTTCTAAGGTTTTCAAGTATTTTTCTCATAGATTTTGCAATTCAAGTCCAAATCACTTCATTCAAAGCTTTATTTTGCTTGTTGGGCATCCATTCTACCTATTTATAACCTTAGTTTACATCAAAGGTGAGAGAAAAATTATAGATCTCAAAATGCTATATTTATGTCAATTCATATAATTGAATTTTTAGCCTTTGAAATGTTGATTTGATGTTAGATTATTGCTCAGTGGATGTTAAGGATCATTTATATGTGTTTATATAAGTTTTGAACGGTTGTAGCATGTATTTCTATTTTTTGGGTATTAAAATTGAGTTATTGGCTTGTTGTGGATTTAATGGAGTTGTGGTGGTTGGAATTGATTGCTGTTAACTTCTAAAAGTTTGTTAAATACATGGTAGTAATGTTATAATGCCAAAATTTTGATTGTGATGTCGTGGTGAAAGTCCAAAAATTTCAGCCATGGTGCATTAGGGTTTTAGGGTTGTTGGGCTTGTTTTGGATGGACTATGGTTGGTTCCGGGAGGGCTTATGTTGTTGCTAGAGTGGGTGAGTGATGGAAACTGGTTTGGAGGTTATCAGATTAGTAGAATGTAAGTTATGGCTTTTAGGAGTTTGAGTTGTCTTTCTTTAGAATGTTGAACTAATGTCTTTAGTTGTTTGAGTGGTGTTTGGGTGGTTGAATCATGGGTTGTTGTTGGTTAGATACTGGTTTGGTTGTGTGGTTTAATGCATGTTAAGTTGGGTGGCCTACTTTGTCATCTAACTTGGTTGTTAGTTGTTTATTTTATCAATTGATGTTATGTTGTTGAAATGATATTAATTGATTGATTATTGATGAAGCTGGGAGATAGGCAACCTACTTTTGTTGTCCTCCTATGATATGAATGATTATTGTTATTGTCATGAGTCTTCGTATGTGTGTGCCACCTCTCAGGCAGCGTTGGGCTGTCGGGTTGATAACGGCATGACTATCATAGACTACCCCCAGCTCGTATGGCGGAGGTGCCATAGAGGGAGGGGCTAGTGAGGTACCTCGGGTGCATGAGTAATGGGGAGTTATAAGAAGAATAATTGAGATCGTGATGGCGTTTGGAGCTACACCAACTAGAGTATCCTTATTGATTGGTTATTATCATTGTTGTGCTTATATTGTTATTGATGATTATTATGTGTTTACTGCTCAAAGGATGATTTCCAAGGAGTATAGTAAATACTATTAAGAGATCTATTGAATCCTCACTGGGCTTGTTTTATATAAGCTCACTCTCAATCGTTATATGCATACAGGTGATATTGAACAGGATTACGGGTACGTGCCTCAAGAAGCTAAGAATGTGCTTTATGTGGACGAGTCTTGTGTGCCGGAGTCGTTTCCATGAGTTTGTCTTAGTTGTTGTAATATGTTATATTGTATAACTTACTCAATTATAAGACTTATGTATATTGCTAGTTTAGTAGCCTTTCTTTTGAACATGATTAGGTTACTAGACTGGCTTATAAACTATTTTGGAAATGTATGATGTAGCCTATGGATTGATATTGGAATGGAGGCGTATAACTATGTGTGGATTGTTGAAAGAATGCTTAATGTATAATATGGTTGCTATGTATGCTGTTAACTTGATTGTGAAGTTGATTGGTAGTTTGTGGAGTTGGTTGTATGATATTCTAAAGGGTTGGTTTAGAGGCCTGATGTCCGTGTTACTGTCGTTATACTGCCGAAATTCCATTGCGTCCTGACTGATCGTAGGTGGGGTCGAGTTGGGGCGTTACACCAATTACTCTGTTTTTGGTCTAGAATCAAAGCTTATCGAATCTAGATAGTTCCAAAATCAAATGGAACTTAATTCGGAGTTGAATTGAGTGAGATATAGCCTTTAGAAAAACACTGCGCAAAAGGAAAGGGGCAGCCAGACGAGGGAGTTGGACGAGACCCTCGTCCGACTCCTTCGACCGACTCAAGCAGTAGGAGTTAGATGAGGGAGTCAGGTGAGTTCCCTCGATCGACTCCCTTGACCAACTCAAGCTGTCAAGGTCATTCCAAGCCCCATTTTCATGTTTTTTCCTTCTTTCTTCTTCAATCTTGCTTCAACCAAGTTCATACCTCAAATTCTTTTCAATTACAACGTTATTAACATCATCTAGCATCAAAATCATCATAGAACCAACAAAAGTAATCAACCAACAACTACAATACATTTGCAAGCTCAATCATCAAGATTTGTCTTCTAGAATTGCTTCTTCTATTTTCATACTTCAAATTAAGTGTAGTAATCATATTTAGCATTTTGATAGCTTACAAGAACGAGAATAAGCACAATGGAGCTTAATCATTAAGTCTTGAAACCCTAGAAAACCAAACCAAATTCAAATCCATCATCTAACATGCATATTAGCTCAATCATGCTTTACACACATATAGATCACTCTACCATGAGTTGTATGCCTTCATAAAACATTTGAAAATCATCCCTCACCTTTGATCTCTTGCCCTAGAAGCAAGAGAGAAGCAAGACACACTTGAAGCTAGCTAGAAGGTGTAGGAAATAGCTTGAAAATGATTGAAATCTTTTCTTCCTCTTCCTCTTCTTCTTCTTCTCTTCTCTTTTCTTTTTTCTTGATGGTTTGATCGTGTAGTGTGTATGTTGTGTGTGAATTGGGTGTGTGTGTATATGTAACGTTTTTGTGTGTGTGTAGTGTATATTAATTTGTATGTTGTGTAATATATATATATATATATATATATATATATATATATATATATATATATATATATATATATATATATATATTGGTAGGTAGGATATTTTGTTTGGTTGCCAAAAGACAAGAGTGCCCTTGAACCAAAAGTGTATTTACAAGCTTACCATTTGGTTCTAATTTAAGTATTCTAGTTAGCTAGTATGATGGTGTAAGATTTAATTAGCCTTTACAATATTTAAAATACTCAAATGCACGAAATAGAATTTAAATGCACGTTAAACGATGTAAATGCACAAAAAATAATTCAAATGCACGTAAATCAATGTAACACATGTTAAATGATATGATATGCACATGGGCTTCGTGCGGGGTCTCACAAGAAGAAAATTTGAAACACAATTTTTCAAAGTATTCATATGTGTAATCAATCCCTATTCTTGATATCTATGTAATATACACCTATTACCAAAGGTAAAACAAGAAGAATATAATACCTCTTGAAGACCTAAGGTAGGATTGCTTGGTGAAGCTTTTGAAAAGACCTTTGAACCTCCCATAAGTGTAAAATGTCACGACCCTATTTCCCTAATAAGGTTTTTGGTACCACCGTGAGCCTAATAACCATAGTTATTCCTACATCGTTCAATTTAGGGTTATGATGCCACGGGCTTAAGAAGATCACTCCTCCTAAGTCCGCTAATGCTCATTATGTTAGCCCGTGCATTATTAACTGCTAGGTTCCAAGTCATCACTTCATCAACAAGAAGTACGATTTTGCAAGAATAACACCTAAAAGGTCGGAAACGATGGTCGATCGTTTGGATATGATAATTAGATATGACTAAAGCTAAGGCCATTTTCCTTGATATACATAGTAAGCTTTGCATCTTGTTCAGGTAACCCTAATCCACTTAGTATTATTCCTATCTAGATCTTTGTAGCCTAAGCTCTTTTGAAATTGAAATTCGATTGGCAGCTACAACATCATTACTAGATTCAATGATTAACCTCACAGTATTATTGTGATGATCTTTAATTGGATCCAGCACTAACCGGTTTCACCCATTAAGGCCTAACACTGTAACTAAGCATTGGATGGAAGCCTAAAGACAATTAGCTAAGTCCACGAACCTTGAACCTACAAATACGTACATATCACAAAGCTATAATGCAAGTTCTCAAGATAAGGACACAAGTTAAATATAAATCTGGGTACTAGATTCAAAATGTACCATATCAAGTCTAGCAAACATAATCATACTAGGTAGGCTAATATCCTACTTCAAGAGTCTACCACATCCAATTAAAAGTGCCATCATACTTAGCATACACAAACAAGATTCAAAACACAAGTAGGTACAGATCTAAGTTAAGGTAACATCATTCCACAAGCATATCAGACATCAGGTTCAACCACGACCTCTTCAGTCACATACTGCACATATTCTATTTCAGGCTCACCTAAAAGGTTAGCAAACGGGAATGAGTTTTCACAAACTCCGTGAGGGAAAGAGGAATAGGGAAATTTTATAAAACATTTTAATTTGAAAACCCTTTGAAATCATGCCATGCACATTAGAGGTATAACGAGTACGATAGCTCAATTAACAGTAAGAAAGATATAACCATTCGTTAAGGATACGTTCGTTTCACTGATGCCATCTCCTTATATCACCAACACGATCGTTTCCCCTATATACCAAGCAATACTTTGCATGTATGCTAACTACGACCTACACCCTATGAACACCCCGTTCATTAGGGTTAGGGAATAGAACATCGGTAGTCGTGTCATCGCCTGATAGCCTGATACTGCTCAGTGCAACACAAATTCTACCACATCTATTTTATGGTTGCAACCATCCACTTCGCTTCACTTTCACATTCACATTAGTATCAAAATAGAACACGTAGCACTTATACAAGACATTCAGCATGTAACCAAGTGGGATCGGGTAACGAAGTAGGTTACCCATCCTTTAACATTCCTTTAACATGTCATTATGCTTGAAATGATTAAGGTATACCAAATAGACCCTTGGTTCATGTTAACGGCACAATAGGCATTAAATACATAAGGTGCCCATAGTCAACACGCAAGCTTAGCTTTGAAGACATGCTTTTGTAACAACTGTTGCACATGTAAGCCAAATACAAAAAGCTCTGGCATATATGTAAACACTCTATGACTTCTTAAACAAACATGAAACATGATTCATTGGCTTAGGAATGCATGCAAGGACCAAATCTTCAAGAAATGCAGACTATAAAGCCCGAATAATACATGTAGTGACGTTTTAGTTCGGTTGACACCCTTAGGGTCTTTATAAATGGTTTAAAATCCAACAAGAAGATAGTTCATTAAAATTATATAGTCCTAGAATCAAACGGATCCAGATTCGGAGTTGAAATGAGCAAATTATAGCCATTTTAAAAACGTTGCGCGAATCTGCCTACCCAACGCGTGATTCGTAAACTCTCTGGAATGGCGTTATTTAAAATGGTTCCGGTCAGAATTCGAGATTTTTTCCAACATGATGTTTGTTCTATTATGTCTTTTGTACAACATATCCAAAAATGGGCTCAATTTAGTTAAGTTTTACTATGTCAAAGTGGATACGCAAGATCAGGGTGCAAGTTAACAAACTAAGAATCAACATGCAGTAACTAATATGCATGTATCCAATTGAAATAGCCTCCACTCATAGCTTTAACCACAAAATTTGTGCATGCATCAAACATAGGATATGTTCTACTATAAGGCTAGCATGTTATGAGTGAAAACCAGCCAAAACCACACAGATCTATTAGCACAAATTAGCCATGTAAGGACAATATGTCAGATTTCATACATGCACGTAGTTGCGGACTGGAATCGCCCCAAAGCTCAACCTTACTCACAAAATTAGCATTTTCATAAAAGATGAAAGTTGTTCTACTGGACAGAGAAGAACAATCTGTCTATGCTCAAGTTAATTTGCATTATCTTCTATTCTAGTTACATGCATGGCAAGATAACACATAGTAATGCTCATGAACCTTTTAAAAAGTGATTTATTCCCTTACCTTAGCTCTGCAATGCAAGAAATGGCAAAAGAAATGATGGGAAAGTGGCCAAGAGCTGACTGGATTCCAGATTTCTTCTTCTTTTCCTTTCTCCTTTCTTTTCTTGCTTTCATTTTCCCTTTCTCTCTCTATTTCGTGCCTCTCTCTCTTCCCTCTCTAATTCATATTATTCTTATGTGTTATGAGTGTTAGGATAGTGCATATAAAGGTTGAAGTGGGTGGAGCAAGTGGCTGGCTTTATTAGACAATGCAATGATGAGTTTTATGACAAGTTCACTTATACACTCCAAGCTAGCATTATTTCTCTTCCTCTCTCTCCTCATGGGCAATCAAAGGGTTGTCATTTGCTGAGCTATTTTGTTTGCTATGTGCAGTATAAGATAGTGTATGAGTGCAATGCAAAGTGGTGGTGGTTGTAGTTATAATAGCAAGACAACAAGGGTAATGATTGCACCTTATGACAAGCTATTTCAACACTTCAAGCAAACATCTTGTCTTCTTCCTTTCCCCACTTGTATGACCGACCAACATGGTTATTGCAGGCCACTTTCCAGTGTTTTAAATGTAATGTAAGGTTATATAAGGGCTAAGTGCAAGTGGTGGTGGTGTACAATGATTGTGCTAGCAAAAGGACAACATAACATGACTAAAATCACTCAACTAAGCCATTTTCTCTCATTTTCCTTGCATGGTATTTCAGATTTTGCTTGCTTGGTAAGTGCAATATAGGATTATATAAGTGATAAATGCAAGTGGTAGTGATTGGGGTCAAAGGCAAGACAAAAACGGTATGATTGTGCCTTTTATGACAAAAACTATGATTACCTTCAATTCTTATATTCTTTTCCTGATTTTCTTCCTTCCCTAGGCCGTGAACCCCACCCCCTTGTCCTCTAGCTGTTGTTTAGTAAGTGTGATAAGAGATGGTAATGGTGTACAAGATAAGGTACAAATCAAATACTAGTAATGATGATGAACTTCATGCCAAACCAAGCTTACAATTAAAAGCAAATATTATTCTCTTCTTTTCCTTGTGCATGGCCAGTCTCATGGTCTAGTGTCTTGCTACCTTTATGTCACACAATATAATATAAATCTAAGTAAGGAGTGTGGTGCTAATTAACTAGATAGGGCTCCAATTAGTTAGATAGTGGCTATGTTATTGGCTAGTTAATTAGTTGTAGTTACTAGTTTAGCTACTAAAATGAAATTAAGTAAGAAATAACTAGTTAACCATTTAGTTACCCAATCATAGTAAAATTAAAGGTATCTAATCTAGAAAATACAGTTCAATTGGCAAAGATGCTAAGCACAGCAAAACACATGGCACGTAAGCTATAACACTAAGCATAATTTCATTTCAAGGCTAGTAATCTTCTTTTCCTGCTAGCTAAGGCTTATGACTTTATTTCCTTTCTTCTTTTGGTTTCGTTAGCATGCTAGTTAGTAGGTAGGGCATTGGTTAGTCAATTGGTCAACCTCGGTGGAAAACTTGGTCAAACTAGGGTTTTCTAAGCTAAAACCGCTAAGTAAATGGTCCAAGTAGGTCTAACTAGGTTAATTAGGTCTTAGAGGTGCTAGACAACTTCAAAATCATGCGTATCACTTCTAATTGACTAATTGAAAAAGGTAAAAGCACATATATTTATGTAAATGCACTTAGGGTTTATGCTAATGCACATAGGTTTAGGCCAGGGCCTTACATAAAAGCTCTAGATTGTCCACCTAGCAATTTGAAGAAGCCTTTCCTCTTCCTTGAGTTATAGTGCTAGCAAACTCCTTGGAAGATTAATGAACAAGAACACTTCTCTCCTTTTGAAAGATGACTATAGAAACTAGATTAGCTTTAAGTTATCTTTCTCAAGTCTCAAAGATCATCCAAGATTCAAAGCAAATACTTATGTTCACTCAACTACTCTTACATACAAATTGTTTGTGTAAAAATTCTATGTGAGGCAAGATGAAGAAGATCAAGAAAATATCTCTCTTTTCTTCTCTATGTACGGCTGGCCAAGGCACCCCCAAGAACCGCACATTTTTCCCCTTGCTTTATGTCTTCTCAAGACATGTTAGCCAATTCTTAACCATTCAGCATAGCCAACCTATATGGACTATTGTTAACCCTGGAATTTGTAAGATGAATGGATAGGATTAGAAGGTAGATGCAAGACTTATATTTTACTACATCTACATGTTGGTAACCAATAGTAAAAAGTCATATTTTACCTACTTGCACTAAGAACCTCAAAACTTTGCCAAGCATACAAATTTGCCTCATTAACTTTTAATGGTTGAGACTATAATTATTAACTCTTAATAATTTCTTAAAGAAAATGATTCAAGTCCAAACAAGACTTAATCTCTTTGATAATATAACATGACTTTCTAGGTTCATAGCCATATAGTATTAAGGAAACATTAAATATTTTTAATGCCAATCAAGCTTTTGATTTGTTTCAAGAATTTCTCCTCGATTCTTCAAACACACTTAAAGGTCTTGAGTGACATCTAGCAATATATCAAGAAAATTTATATGACAATGAAGTTAACATGTAATGAACCTATTTAGTTGCCGATTACCATGCAATTCAATCATTCCATTAGAATTTCCCGACTGAGTAAGAACTATGGTCCGATTAAGTTCATAGACTCAATTTTATGCCTAGATTCAATGTGGTGAAATGAGAGATGACAACCATAAAAAATACCTTTACATCAATTATACCTTGGCCAAAGATTTTCTCATTTACCAAACCTAATTGAATCGCATAGGACATTGCGTCCCAATAGAGATTATGGATTATTTCTTGACAAACACTTGCCACTCTGTATATTGAAAGAATAATACTACGAGTGAACGTATCTTTCTCGTGCTCGGGAGAAGCCTTATCCAAAAGCATGCATCAAACTTCAATACATATGACAACCGTGTTGTCTCCAGTCTAAGGATTACTTGTACTATCACAACAAATAATAAATCATTAATCCATGCCATGTGATTTGTTATTCATGTCATGTTTAGTGATTATTCCACTAATACTTACCCACATGTTTGTTATTAGCATCTCATGCATGTATGGTATGTGACTCACCATCCTTTATCATTAACATTTCATATTAATCAAAGGTAACAAACCAATGTGATAGCTCGTACTTGATTAGTTGAAGTCCTTTTCAATTAATCTAAGGGTTGTGAATATTTTAAGTATTTCTCGTGCTAAAGAAACATACTTACATATTTTCAACTCTTGAGAATACATTCCTTTAACGAAAATACTAGGGACTTATGCATACGAGAAAAAATGAGTATATGGATGATTAAACATGCCATATATATATGTAAAACAAGTAAACATCAAAATGCCCAAATATAAGTCATCTAATTATAGCGTTAGAGCATATCTCTAACAATTTTATGGATTAGATGTCTCAAGGATAAGATGTAATCAAGTAGCTGATGTTACTGGATAAAAGACCTCACTAGATTATAGGTGATACATGGAAGAGTTTACTTAGTAGGTCAAAGATAAAGGTTATACCATGTATTATAACAAGATTCTATTGGATACAGTAATCGTCTTGGAGTACAACCATAACTCTTTAGTGAAATAAGTTAAGGTTAAAAGGGTCAAAATGCAGCTAGGGGATAACAAGGGCATTTTGCTCATTTCAGGAGCTAGGGCAGTTATGTCTTTGATCCCTCTTCTAGACAATATCCTATTTAGCGTAGTTTCTTATGATATGTTATTTCTTATTTTGTGGAGAATCCTAATGCAACTAGAAGTCTTAAATAGGAAAAGATTTCCATTCTTGGCAATGGAGTTTCATATTTGGACAATTGAGCTCATTATGGCAACCTGCTATTTAAACTGGCATGTAGGTGATAGCTAGCTCGTAGGGCGTGTAGTAGCTTGTGTTTGAAGGAAAACCTTAATAGTTGCATGATACATATTCAAAACATTTCTATGAATAAGATAAAACTATCATCCAGGATCTTATTGCGAATAAACATGAAACAACTAATAGCATATAGTTTAATTCTAAATCAAAATAAAGTTTTCTGACATACCTTTTCACGAATAACGAAAAATGAAAACTTCACCTCTTACACAAAAGATCTACATGCCTAAAGCAAGACTTTTGCTCCTCAACTCTAATCTTTCTATGAAACCCTGCACGAAACCTCATATTCATATCATGACATTTAATATGTATTTATATCAATTTGTGTGCATTTGAATGAATTTATATGCATCTACATCATTTTTCATGCAATTACCTTGATTAACGTGCATTTACATCGTTTAACGTGTATTTGTGTGATTAAGATATCGTAGGCAATAAATAAATTACACTACACTACACTAGCCATATAAACAATTACATTGGGACTAGAATGGAAAACTAGTTAATAAAATAAAGTTTGAGGGGCAACTTAGGCATTTGGACACCTAAGATATTTCCTACCTACCCTTTTCATTATTTTGACCAACAAAACACACCACACACACACAAAAACACATTCAACACACACACACAGAGCAAAACCACACGGCTGAGAGAGAAAGGGAAAGAAGAAGAAAAAGGAAGAAGAAGAAAAAGAAAGAAAAGAAGAAGAAGGAGGTTTAGGCCATCATCAGTCATTTTTCAGCTATTTCTCACACTAGCTAGCTAGATTCAAGACTTTTTTGTTTCTTTTGTTCGAGATTTAAGGTGAGGGATGTGAAACCCCAAAATTTTCTTTGTGTGAAATTACGTGTTTTGACTTGTTTATATGTTATTTGAATTAAAATATGTTAATTATGTGATTATTACCTCTATTACATGATATGTGAGTATTCATGAAATTTTCATAAAAATATGCATGAAAATTTTTATCGTTGAGTCTTATGAATAGTGTTTGAAGACACGTCCGATAGAATTTTGAAACTGGTCTTTTAAACATTTTAAAACCTAGCCCTCTGTTATTGATGGACCCGTGTTTGATAAAAACTGATTTTGAAATGAATTAGAAATTTAAATGGATTTTTCATCTTCTTTCGCAAAAATAAGCATTTTATTTTGACTGTATGTATATATATGCTTACACATAAATGTTGTCTTAAAAAATAGTCTACTAAACAAAAATTATTTAAGTTAGTATATATATATAAGCATATAGACTAAAAAAACTAACAAAAACAAATTTATTGTCAACTTTGACTTTTTTCAAAACTTTGACCAAGCTTATATATATGAAATATACATACATAATACATAAAAAAAATAGCTCAAACACACTCAAAACTCATACACTTGGCCAAAACTCCAAGGGAAAAAGGGCATTTTTGCTTAGGTTTTCAACTATATTTCTTCATAGATTTTGCAATTCAAGGCCAAAAAACTTCATTCAAAGCTTGAAATTGCTTGTTGGGCATCCATTCTACACATTCCTAACATCACTTTGCATCAAAGGTGAGGGAAAAATATAGTTCATTATTTCAAAGTTGAGTTGAGTTTTTGGTTGATGCAATTGAAGTGGTTATTTTGTTAAATTGATGTTAGATTATTGTTTAGTAGATGATAAGGACCAATTACATGCATTTGTAGCCATTTTAAACGGTAGTAGCTTGTATTTTTTATTTTCTGGGTAATTAAATTGATTATTTGGCTTATATTTGAATAATTGTCGTTGTAGTAGTTGGAATTGGGTTGTAGTTGCTTCTAAAGGTTTGTTAATTATTGTGTAATAATGTTGTAATGCCAAATTTTCAATTTGAATACAATAGCAAAAGTCCAAAAAATCAGCCATGAATGCCTTGCCATTTTTAGCTTTTTGGGCTTGTTTTGTGTGTCTTTTGGTTGGTTTCTAAGAGGGTTAATGTAGTTGCATTTGTGATTGAGTGATAGGAAAAGGTTTAGGGGTTGTTTGATTAGTAGATTGTAAGTTATGAATTTTAGAAGTTTGAGTAGTCTTTCTTTGAAATGTAAAAGTGTTGTCTTTAGTTGTTTGGTTGTGTTTGTGTAGTTGTTTCTTGGGTTTTTGTTGAGTAGGTTTGGGTTTAAATGCATGTTAAGATGGGTGTTAAGTTGGGTGGCCTACTTTGTCATCTAACTTGGTTGTCTTAGTTGTTTAATGAATGTCATGTTGATTGAAGCATTGTTAATTGATTGAAGATTGTTGTTGTACCGGAGGATAACCTATTTTGTTGTTTCTCGGAATATGAAATATTTAATATTATTGTTGTGAGTTATGATATTGTGTGCTAGATCTCGGGCAGTATCGGGTTGTCAAGTTGATAACGGCATGACTATCATGTGCTATCCCCTATCACGCATGGGCGGGGATGCCATCGAGTGTAGGTCTAGAATGGGGTACTTCTAGAATGTATCAATGGGCGTAAAGGGTTAATTGAGATCGTGATGGCGTATGGAGCTACATCAACTGGTGTATCATTTCTCAATTGAATGGTTATTGGTGTTGTTTTAATTGAGTTAATGTTGTTGATGAAGTTTATTGATTGTTATTGTATCTAGGATGATTTCCAAAGTGGTAAAGAGAAAATATTTCCAAAACATCTTTTGAACCCTCACTGAGCTTTGTATTGTATAAGCTCACCCTCTTTACTGACTTTCAGGTGTTACCGAGCCGAAGTTAGGGTACGTGCCTCAGGAGACTGAGTACGAGTATTTTGTAGATGAGTCAAATGTGCAAGAGTCTCGTCCTTATTGCCTTTGCTAGAATGCTTCTATGTTGTTCTGTAATATGAAATATGTTGTAATGTTTAAAGCTTTAAAGGTTGTATTGTATGAGATGCTTAAAAGATAGTGAAAAGTATAATGCTATCTAGTTGTCTTATTTTTGGAATATGAATAGGCTGTATGTTATGAATATGTATGGTATAACTTGTGATATGTTGTTAAAACGGAGGCGTATGACTTTGTTGGGATGTTGTAAGGTTGTATAATATGGGGTGTAATTGTATGTATATGGTTGAAATGGTTGTTGAAGTTTGGAGTTGGTTGTGTGGTGATTTAAAGGATTGGTTTAGAGTCCTGTTGTCCATATTACAAACGTTATATTGCTGAAATTCCGTTGCATCCTGACTAATCGTAAGTGGAGTCGAGCTGGGGCGTGACATTAAGTGGTATCAGAGTGCATGTTTAGCTGTCAGCGGGGTTATCCTCAGTATGCGGGTAGTGGTCTTGGCATGGAAGTATGTATGAAGTGAAAGAAAAATGAATTGTGTGTTAATATGATTATGTGATTATGTGGTTAACTTGTTTATGTGACTAACACTTATGTGATCTACGTGTCTTATGTGAGCTTCGTTTCCTATGTGTTATTAACTGTCTATAGTTTGTCTACGTGTTATAACCTGTGCTAACTATTTGATAGTAAGATGGCTGGACGTCCGAGAACCCGTGGTAGGCCTTAGGGAGGTAATGAAGAACAGGGAAATGTGGCACCGGGCCGAGATTAGGGGTATGACTGTACTGCAATGGCTATGGACCGAATGACGGAGGTCATAGCGGGGCAGTCACAGATTCTGGCAGGGCAGGCTGCTCAGGTACAGAACGTACAGACACATATGCATAATGTATAGGGTGGTTATCATGGAGGTAGTCTGTTAAAGGAATTCTTGGAGTACTATCCACCGAGGTTCCAGGGTGAGCCTAATGATCGGAAGGCTGAGGCTTGGATCAATAAGATTGAGAAAATATTCGACCCACTTGATTACATGATGATAGGAAGGTCACCTTTGCTGTATTTCTATTTGATGATGAGGTAGAGGAATAGTGGCGTACAGTGAGGTCAGATTGGGAAGCTCGGGGTACTCCCTATATATAGGCTAATTTCCTCCGAGAGTTCCGGGCTAAATATGTCCCGAGGATTGCACAGGAACGATGGGAGAAGGAATTCACTTCTCTGGTTCAAGGTAACTCTACAGTGGTCCAGTACGAGGCCAACTTTACTAGGCTGTCCCGGTATACATCGGAGTTTGTGGCGGATCAGGAACGGAAAGACCTGGAGGTTCATTAGAGGTCTAAGGCCAGAGATTCAGGATGTGATGGCCTTGATACAGTATGATGAGTTTTCTGCAGCTTTTAATGCAGCTTATAGGTTGGAAAAGAGGAAATGGGAGCAGGCTGGTTCTAGTCAGGCTAGTAAGAGGCCGTTTCAGCCTCAGGGTCAACAGGTTGTTTATAGGTCTTCAGTACAGCAGAGTATTTATAGGCCACCAATTGCAGCAGAGTTCCTATAGACCTCAGGGGCAACAGAGTTCTTACAGGCCCCAGTTTCAGCAGGGATCCTATCAGAAGCAGTCACAGTAGAGGCCGACACAGTCACAGGGTCAGTACAGGCCATATGTTGTGAGACCTCAGCAGTATGCTGGTACAGCTGTTTATTCAGCTATTGTTTCTTCGGGAGGCAGTGCTAGTGTAATACCCCGATCCAATACCCGAGACCGGGTCCCGATTCCATATCCCGAGGTCACAAAAAATGAGAGAAAACGGACGGAGTCTCCCTTGTTTATAGGACTTATATGATAATCTGCGAACAACAGAATACAACCACAATGTTATAATCCAACATTCTCATACAACTTCAACTCCAATCATCAACTTTTCCATGTCTCAAGGCCATCCGAGCCTTAGACTTAAACAAAATAAGCACACAAGCATGCAAGGCCGTCAAACGATAAAGTAAATCATTAAGTTATTACAAGCCACCTGTCACGCCCCAACTCGACCCCTCTTACAATCAGTCAGGACGCAACGGAATTTCGGCAGCATAACGACAGTAACATGAACATCAGGGCTCTAAACCAACCCTTAATAACAACATACATCAAACTCCACAAATCACCAACCAACTCCACAATCAAATTAACAATATACAACGCAACCATTTCACACATTAAACATTCTTTCATCAACTCATTCATAGTTATGCGCCTCCGTTCCAACATAATACATTAACCCTTAATATACAATACAAAAACATATTGAGCCAATCTAGCAACCTAATCATAAACAAAAGAGAAGCTACTAAGACAACATCAACTAATTCATTAACTTATCAACATCTTATACATTATAGACTATAAAGCAGATAAAAGTCTACTAAGTTAATTTACAAGATAATAAAACATGTACGACATCATGAATAAGACTCTGGAACATAGGACTCATCCACGTAAGGCACGTTTTCCACATTCTCCTCTTCAGGAGGCACGTACCCGTAATCCTGTAAAAGTACACCTGTATGCATGCAATAATAGAGAGTGAGCTTATATAAATAAGCCCAGTGAGGATCCGATAGATCTCGAGCAAGGTCTACTAAACTCCTTGGAATAATCCTTTGAGTCAGTAAACACACAATAACATCAATAATACTATCATCACATAACTATATGACCATTCAATAAAGGATACTCTCTCTAGTTGGTGTAGCTCCAAACGCCATCACAATCTCAACCATTCTTCTTATAACTCCCCATTACTCACGCACCCGAGGTACCTCACTAGCCCCTCCCTCCATGACACCTCCGTCATGCGAGCTGGGGGTAGCCTATGGCAGTCATGCCGTTATCAACCCGACAGCCCGACGCTGCCCGAGAGGTGGCACACACATACCAAGACTCCATAATCATCAATCATCAATCAATCATCAATCAATCATCAATCAATCATCAATCAATCAATTGGGAGATCAGCAACAAAAGTGCCCGATTCCCGAACTCAATAATAATCAATCAATAACATCAATATAACATCAATATTTAATTAAACAACAAATAACGAAGTTAGATGACAAAGTAGGCCATCTAACCGGACATGCATAATATACATAATTAAACTCTAAATTACTCATCAACAACTCACCATTCATCACTCGAACACTACCCAACCATCTAAAGGCATCGTTCAAGAAATTAAAGAATGACAACCTAAACTTCTAAAATTCATAACTTACAATCTACTAATCCAAACATTGCCAAATCAGTTCCTATCACTCACCCATTCAACCTACTACATTAGCCCTCTCGGAAATCCACCATAACACCTCCAAATGCCCGATAACCCTAAAACCCTAAGATGTCATGGCTGGATTTTCCGAATTTTCACACAAACAATGTAATCGAAAATTCGGCATTACAACAGCGCTAACACGTAATTATCAAGTATTTAGAAATCGACGGCAATCGATTTCGATCAACACAACTCATTTAATTCAACTTTGAACATTTTAATCAAAATTAAATACCCGAAAAATAAAAATTATGCTACATCCGACAGAAATTTGTAGTATTAATATATAACGATCCCTAGCATGCAAGGAGCAATAATCTATCATCAAATTTCAATTCTAACGGTTCAATCTTCATTTATACGCAAAAACACAAAAATGACATTTTGAGATCTAGAATTTTTCTCTCACCTTTGATCCGAAGTAAAGCTAGGAATGCGTGCAACAGGTGCCCAACAAGCGGAATCAAGCTCGGTTTGAAAAGATTCGGACTTTAAATGAGTTTTCTAAGGCAAAATTACTTTGAAAATAAGTTGAATAAAATCTCTTTTTTTCCCTAAGCTTTCACGGCTGCAAGGTGTGTGAAAATGTGGTGTTTTGCTTTGTTTCATTGTGTGTTGGTGATATATGCATGAAAGTCAACAAGTCAAATGAAAGTCAAAGTTGAAACTTTAGTATTTTTAGTGTTTTCTTGACTTTAAATGCATTTTATTGATCACCAAAGTTCAAAACATTTATTCAACACCCAAGCTAGCTCAAGTAAATTATTTTTAGGTGACAAGAAGTTTTACAATCAAACAATTTCACCCGAGTCGGCTTAAAACTCGATTTTCGCAAAAGTCGGTGTAAAAACCCTAATAAATTCTTAAGCCGATTTTAAAATCGTTTTCATCAAACACAGGTCTATTAAAGTCCGTTGACTAAGTCTAGAAGGGTTAAAAAGACCAGTTTCAAAATTTTAGCGGACGTGTTTCGAAAACACTATTCACTGAAAATCGACGATAAAATTTCTGATCCCGTTTTTGATGAAAATTTCATGAATGTACATTTAGCACGTATTAGGAGTATTGACATCAAAATTATAACATTCTAGGCCCTATAGCACATAAACAGGTCATATGCACGCAAAACGAGACAAAGCACGTAAATCAAGTTAAAGCAGAAAAATGGGGTTTCACATTCTCCCATCCTTAAAACAATTGCGTCCGCGCAATTCTCGAACTGATAGACAATTAAATCCTCAATCGTTACGCATAACAATACTTCTCTTAGTTCCCATTTATCTCTTAGGATGACAACTAACCAAAGACCTCAAAAGAACAATCGCTGTTGACTGCAAGTTGATGATCATAGTTCCAAGACAATCTTCAATTCATAATTCTCTCCTACCTAATATCATATTGCATATGAAAGAAATTGCAACTCCAAGTCTTAGCGTGACACCACTAATTATCAATCATCCCCTATTACACAAAAGAGCTCTATGAACACCCCGAGGGTTTTAAAAACTCATTCACGATAACATGAATGATTATTGTTCAAGGAAATATCTCAAAAGTGACATTTGTCAGAATATGTCTCTTATGAAATTTACAAGGAAATACGAATATGAAAAATCATATTCGAGCCAACAATCAAGTGAACAGGAGGTCAAACAGGTTAGAGAATCAAGAGGTTAATAGTTTAATAAAGAACTATGATAACTAAGATAAGAAATGTCTCAGCACCTATCAGTTAAATAAGTACGAACAAAGGATGATGAAGGATAAGAATGGTGCTGAGTATGTTGAACAAAAATTCCTGAACAAGTAGATATTTCAATTCTCGATGATTGTTCAAGGAACCAACAAGTAAGTTGTACTTGAGGCGAAATGAAATTAAGAAATAAGAGATGATTAATTCAATAGAAAACATGAGTGTCAAGATAATGAGTATCTCAGCACGCAATAACCAAAGAAGTATAAATAAGAAAGGACAATGCTGAGTATATTAAATGAGCAATTACAAGCAAAGTAATGGCTCATGATTTAATAATGAAACAATAGGATTAACAAGGATCAACAAGAATGACAATGATGTACTTAGGTAGGGAGTACATCAAGCAAGTGGAATTCGAACAAGTAAAATGGTATACCAACGGAAAAATTACTTTCAAATGAATAGTAATAGGATGAAATGAAATATTGAAATCAATGGCTGGAGATATAGAATGAAATATAGAAGTCTCAAACCTTAACTTCAATAAGCGACATTGCTATAAGAAACAAATATGAATGTTAAGAATATAAACAATGTCAAATGAGTATAGGATCCATTAATCCAATAAGCAAAACTTTCAAGAAACAATTGATAGGCTAGAAAAGTGTAACCCTCTCTCAAATAAGTGAGAATAGAGTAAAAGATAATAATAACACTGATAGAATTATGAAGTACAAGAAGGGTGTCCCACCTACACACTTAAACACCAACAAGTCAAATCCTACAATTTATCTTCCTCCAAAACAAAACACTAAGGAGATCTAGAGAACCTAAGGAGTCATAACAATCACCCGACAAGATAAATCACTCCAAAATTTTACATTCCGTACCAGACCAATCACTAAACAAGATAAATCACCGATTACCCAACAAGATTAACTAATGAAGACTCCAAAATCTGATAACACAATACAGATTCATACTAACCCATTATAACACAAGCGAATCCTCAATCAACAATTTAGAAAGTCATACCACCTAGAACTCAAAAGCTTAATGTAGGTAAGTAAATGTTCAGTCACCAAAATGCATTCTTATTTCCTCAAATAATTCTATCTCCGAACAATTACATCTTCAAATGAAGAAACTTTAGTCAGGAATCACTCCAATTGTCTCCAAGGTTTAAAGATCAAAACTCCAAAATACCCATTAATAATATAGCAATCCCAAATAGTAGACATATTCACATGTTATACCACAGTTCATTCCATTCACAAATATACATCACTAATTCCTCAAATAAATTCATTCTAAAATAACCTCAAGGCAGTATAGTATGAGTTGAGACTCCAAAAATGTCTAATCACAACCTCACAGAAACCTCAACTTATGATTCATCTCCAAGTAATAATAAGTTAAACATGGCAACAAAAGTAATTATAATCATCAAGATACATTGCTATTTTCCTCGAACAACTTCATTCTCGCTAAAGGAACATCAAGATCTATCCACTAAGCCGAAACTAAAATCCATAAACATAACAATTAAAATCTAACTGATAAACTTCTAGAATAATAATAATTCAAAATCATGGCCTACCACTATTTCTGAAAACTCTTGCAGTCATCCTTACTTCACCTAAAAGAATCACCCACAGTTATAGAATATATACAATTACATCACATGAAAACAGGTACAACGTAATGCATGATTATCATATAATTTAACATTATCACATAACACACAATTCAGCATATAAGAAACCAACATCACATAAACAGGTTATATCACAGAAGTAAGTTATAAACAATTAAAGTCACATAAGCAACAAACTTCACATAAGGCACTTTGATCACATAAAACACAATTGTCACATAATACACATTAATCACATAATGCACATTAATCACATAATGCACATTAATCACAACACATTGAGTACGTATAGCACGTTATCACATAAAACATATTGACCACATTAGTTCACTTAACACTCAAGGCATACTGGTCACATAGAAAGTTAGACACATAAGTAAATTAATCACATAAACATATTAACAAATGTTTCACTTTTCATTCACTTAATACATACTTGCATGCTTAGACCACTACCCACATTCCGAGGATACCCCGGCTGACAGCTAACATGCGCTCTGATACCACTTAAACTGTCACGCCCCAACTCGACCCCTCTTACAATCAGTCAGGACGCAACGGAATTTTGGCAGCATAACGACAGTAACATGAACATCAGGGCTCTAAACCAACCCTTAATAACAACATACATCAAACTCCACAAATCACCAACCAACTCCACAATCAAATTAACAACATACAACGCAACCATTTCACACATTAAACATTCTTTCATCAACTCATTCATAGTTATGCGCCTCCGTTCCAACATAATACATTAACCCTTAATATACAATACAAAAACATATTGAGCCAATCTAGCAACCTAATCATAAACAAAAGAGAAGCTACTAAGACAACATCAACTAATTCATTAACTTATCAACATCTTATACATTATAGACTATAAAGCAGATAAAAGTCTACTAAGTTAATTTACAAGATAATAAAACATGTACGGTATCATGGATAAGACTCTGGAACATAGGACTCATCCACGTAAGGCACGTTTTCCACATTCTCCTCTTCAGGAGGCACGTACCCGTAATCCTGTAAAAGTACACCTGTATGCATGCAATAATAGAGAGTGAGCTTATATAAATAAGCCCAGTGAGGATCCGATAGATCTCGAGCAAGGTCTACTAAACTCCTTGGAATAATCCTTTGAGTCAGTAAACACACAATAACATCAATAATACTATCATCACATAACTATATGACCATTCAATAAAGGATACTCTCTCTAGTTGGTGTAGCTCCAAACGCCATCACGATCTCAACCATTCTTCTTATAACTCCCCATTACTCACGCACCCGAGGTACCTCACTAGCCCCTCCCTCCATGACACCTCCGTCATGCGAGCTGGGGGTAGCCTATGGCAGTCATGCCGTTATCAACCCGACAGCCCGACGCTGCCCGAGAGGTGGCACACACATACCAAGACTCCATAATCATCAATCATCAATCAATCATCAATCAATCATCAATCAATCATCAATCAATCAATTGGGAGATCAGCAACAAAAGTGCCCGATTCCCGAACTCAATAATAATCAATCAATAACATCAATATAACATCAATATTTAATTAAACAACAAATAACGAAGTTAGATGACAAAGTAGGCCATCTAACCGGACATGCATAATATACATAATTAAACTCTAAATTACTCATCAACAACTCACCATTCATCACTCGAACACTACCCAACCATCTAAAGGCATCGTTCAAGAAATTAAAGAATGACAACCTAAACTTCTAAAATTCATAACTTACAATCTACTAATCCAAACATTTCCAAATCAGTTCCTATCACTCACCCATTCAACCTACTACATTAGCCCTCTCGGAAATCCACCATAACACCTCCAAATCATGCCCGATAACCCTAAAACCCTAAGATGTCATGGCTGGATTTTCCGAATTTTCACACAAACAATGTAATCGAAAATTCGGCATTACAACAGCGCTAACACGTAATTATCAAGTATTTAGAAATCGACGGCAATCGATTTCGATCAACACAACTCATTTAATTCAACTTTGAACATTTTAATCAAAATTAAATACCCGAAAAATAAAAATTATGCTACATCCGACAGAAATTTGTAGTATTAATATATAACGATCCCTAGCATGCAAGGAGCAATAATCTATCATCAGATTTCAATTCTAACGGTTCAATCTTCATTTATACGCAAAAACACAAAAATGACATTTTGAGATCTAGAATTTTTCTCTCACCTTTGATCCGAAGTAAAGCTAGGAATGCGTGCAACAGGTGCCCAACAAGCGGAATCAAGCTCGGTTTGAAAAGATTCGGACTTTAAATGAGTTTTCTAAGGCAAAATTACTTTGAAAATAAGTTGAATAAAATCTCTTTTTTTCCCTAAGCTTTCACGGCTGCAAGGTGTGTGAAAATGTGGTGTTTTGCTTTGTTTCATTGTGTGTTGGTGATATATGCATGAAAGTCAACAAGTCAAATGAAAGTCAAAGTTGAAACTTTAGTATTTTTAGTGTTTTCTTGACTTTAAATGCATTTTATTGATCACCAAAGTTCAAAACATTTATTCAACACCCAAGCTAGCTCAAGTAAATTATTTTTAGGTGACAAGAAGTTTTACAATCAAACAATTTCACCCGAGTCGGCTTAAAACTCGATTTTCGCAAAAGTCGGTGTAAAAACCCTAATAAATTCTTAAGCCGATTTTAAAATCGTTTTCATCAAACACAGGTCTATTAAAGTCCGTTGACTAAGTCTAGAAGGGTTAAAAAGACCAGTTTCAAAATTTTAGCGGACGTGTTTCGAAAACACTATTCATTGAAAATCGACGATAAAATTTCTGATCCCGTTTTTGATGAAAATTTCGTGAATGTACATTTAGCACGTATTAGGAGTATTGACATCAAAATTATAACATTCTAGGCCCTATAGCACATAAACAGGTCATATGCACGCAAAACGAGACAAAGCACGTAAATCAAGTTAAAGCAGAAAAATGGGATTTCACACCACCTACCACTAATAATTCTTACAAGTCCTTAATTGTATGTGAAACCCCAGTTTTCGTGTTTACCTCGATTTGCGTGTCTTTGCCTCGATTAGCATGAATTGACCTGTTTATGTGCTATATGACTTAGAATGTATTAAATATGTGATTAATACTCCTAATACATGGTAAGTGTGCATTCATGAAATTTTCATCAAAAACGGAATCAGAAAATTTATCGCCGATTTTGGTGAATAGTATTTTCGAACACCTGTCCGCTAAAATTTTTACAGGGGTGTTTTAACGTCTTAAAAACTAGTCCTCTATTATTAATAGACCCATGTTTGATAAAAAAAATTGATTCTGAAACAGAATAGTAATTTAAATAGACTTTTCGGGTGAAAAGTAGCGTTTTTGAGCCAAATAGTAATTTCTTCTAAACCCGATTCTTGCATTGACTTTTGTTGACCTAGTATATATTAATATAAATGTATTTATATGTGGTATTAAATGATTTTAGATTAATTATGCATTCAAAAGACATTTGAAAATAAATAATATGACTTTTCACCTTCTTTTGCAAAAATCGAGTTATAAGCCGACTCAGGTGAAATTGTTTGATTGTAAAACTTCTTATCACCTAAAAATAACCTACTTGAGCTATCTTGGGTGTTGCATAATTGTTTTGAAATTTGGTGATCAAGAAAATGCATTTAAAGTCAAGAAAACACAAAAAAATGCTAAGTTTCAACCTTGACTTTCATTTAAATGGTTGACCAACAAGCTTATATCACCAACACACACTCACAAAGCACAAAAACACCCCAAAAACACACACAAAACCGTGGCTCCTTGAAGGAGAAAGATGAAGGCATTTTCAAAGCATTTTTCTCATAGATTTTGCATTTCAAAGCCAAATTGAGTGATTCAAAGCTTGAAATTGATTGTTGGGCATCCATTCTACCTATTTATAGCCTTAGTTTGCATCAAAGGTGAGAGAAAAATTCTAGATCTCAAAACTCATATTTTGTGTTTATGCGTATAAATGATTATTGAACCGTTAGAATGTTAATATGATGTTAGATTATTGCTCCTTGCATGCTAGGGATCATTTAGCTGTAATACTATGAGTTTTTTTATCAGTTGTAGCATAATTTTTATTTTTCGGGTATTTAAATTTGATTAATTTGTTCAAAGTTGATTAAATTGAGTTGTGTTGATTGGAATCGATTGCCGTCGATTTCTAAAAGTTTGTTAATTACGTGGTAGCACCGTTGTAATGCTGAATTTTTGATTGTGATGTTCGTGCCAAAATCGAGAAATTTCAGCCATGACATCTTAGGGTTTTAGGGTTATTGG
>NW_026291968.1:0-26793 GCF_023091745.1 Budorcas taxicolor | reverse complement strand
GAACATTTTCATCATTTTCGGGACACTTTTCTTCTTTTACGCTACTTTTCCATCCCGGATCGTACGTCGTGAGCCGAGAAAATGAAGACAACCTAATCCATCATATTTCTATTACCGAATCCCACGACACCTTGGGAAAGACAACTTCGCCTCACGTGGAGGCTGGGCCCGCAAACCGAGGGTGTGGGGCTTGGGACCAGGTCTCCGTCGCTCTAGTGCCCATAACATTTGATTCGTATGGAGTTATGCGGCGCACAGCATACCGTTGGGAAGCTCTCCGAGTGCTCTACGACGGGGCCAGCAATCTTGCTTGGCTGCATCTATTTTCGGAGTCCAAAATTGAACATTTTTATTAATTTTGGGATACTTTTCTTCTTTTGAGTTGTTTTTCTATCCCGGATCGTACGTCATGAGCCGCGAAAAGGACGACAACCTAATGCATCACATTTCTATTACCGAATCCCATGGCACCTTGGGCAAGACTACTTCGCCTCATGAACAGGCTGGGCCCGCAAACTGAGGGCGTGGGGCTTAGGACCAGGTCTCCGTCGCTCCGGTGCCCATCACTTTTGATCCGTAAGGAGTTACGCTGCGCAAAGCATACCGTTGGAAAGCTCTTCGAGAGTTCTACGACGGGGACAACTAGCCTAATCGATTGCGCCTATTTTCGGAGCCCAAGATTGAACGTTTTCATTAGTTTCGGGACACTTTTCTTCTTTTGCGCTATTTTTCCGTCCCGGATCGTACGTCGTGAGCCGCGAAAAGGACGACAACCTAATCTGTCACATTTCTATTACCGAATCTCATGGCACCTTTGGCAAGACAACTTCGCCTCACGTAGAGGCTAGGCCCGCAAACCGAGGGCGTGGGGCTTGGGACCAGGTCTCCGTTGCTCTGGTGCCCATTAGTTTTGATCCATAAAGAGTTACCCGGCGCAAAGCATACTGTTGGAAAGTTCTTCGAGAGCTCTACGACGGGGGCAGCTAGCCTGCTCAGCTGCGCCTATTTTCGGAACCCAAAATCGAACGTTTTCATCAATTTCGGGATACTTTTATTCTTTTGCGCTGTTTTTCTGTCCTGTATTGTATGTCGTGAGCCGCAAAAAGGACGACAACCTAATCCATCACATTTCTATTACCGAATCCCATGGCACCTTGAGCAAGACAACTTCACCTCACTTAGAGGCTCGGCCCGTAAACTGAGGGCGTGGGACTTAGGACCAGGTCTCCGTTCTCCAATGCCCATAACTTTTGATTCGTAGGGAGTTACGTGGCGTACAGCATACCGTTGGAAAGCTCCCTGAAAGATCTACAATAAGGGCAGCAAGCCTACTCGGCTGCGCCAGCTTTCAGGCCCCAAAATTGACCATTTTTATCAGTTTCGAGACACTTTTCTGATTTTACGCTGTTTTTTCATCCCGAATCGTGCGTCGTGAACCTTGAAAAGGACGACCACCTAATCCTTCACATTTCTATTACAGAATCCCACAGAACCTTGGGCAAGACAACTTCGCCTCACGTAGAGGTTGGGCCCGCAAATAGAGGACGTGGGGCTTGGGACAAGGTTTCCGTCGCTCTGGTGCCCATAACTTTTGATCCGTGAGGCGTTACGTGGCGCACAGCATACCGT
The DNA here is from genome assembly GCF_023091745.1 of Budorcas taxicolor. Taxonomy (NCBI): domain Eukaryota; kingdom Metazoa; phylum Chordata; class Mammalia; order Artiodactyla; family Bovidae; genus Budorcas; species Budorcas taxicolor. The sequence goes on along the minus strand of NW_026291968.1, from coordinate 25,164 downwards.
TGGAAAGCACTTCGAGAGCTCTACGACGTGGGCAGCAAGCCTGCTCGGCTGTGCCTATATTTGGATTAAAAAATTGAATGTTTTCATCAGTTTCGGGACACTTTTCTTCTTTTGCGCTGTTTTTCCATCTCGGATCGTACGTCGTGAGCCGCGAAAAGGACGACAACCTAATCCATCACAATTCTACTATCGAATCCCATGGCACCTTGGGCATGACAACTTCGCTTCACGTAGAGGCTGGGCCCGTAAACCGACGGCGCAGGGTTTGAGACCATGTCTCCGTCGCTCTGGTGCCCATAACTTTTGATCCGTAAGGATTTACGCGGTGCACAACGTACCGTTGGAAAGCTCTCCTATCGCTGTACAACGGGGCAGCAAGCCTGCTCAGCTCCGCCTATATTCGGAGCCCAAAATTGAACGTTTTCATCATTTTCTGGACACTTTTTTTCTTTTGCGCTGTTTTTCCATCCCAAATCGTACGTCGTGAGCCGCGAAAAGGACGACGACCTAATCCAACACATTTCTATTACCGAATCCCACGGCACCTTAGGAAAGACAACTTCGCCTCATGTAGAGGCTGGGCCCACAAACAGAGGGCGTGGGGCTTGGGACCAGGTCTCCGTCCCTCCGGTGTCCATAACTTTTGATCTATAAGGAGTTACGTAGCGCACATCTTTCCGTTGGAAAGCTCTCTGAGAGCTTTACGACGGGGACAGTTAGCCTGCTCGACTGCGCCTATTTTTGGAGCCCAAAATTGAATTTTTTCATTAGTTTTGGTGCACTTTTCTTCTTTTGCGCTGTTTTTCCATCCCGGATCGTACGTCGTGAGTCGCGAAAAGGACGACAAACTAATCCATCACATCTCTATTACCGAATCCCACGGCACCTTCGGTAAGACAACTTCGCTTCACGTAGAGGCTGGGCCCGCAAGCCAAGGGCATGGGGCTTGGGATCATGTCTCCATCGCTCCGGTGCCCATAACTTTTTATCTGTAAGAAGTAATGCAGCACACAGCATACCGTTGGAAAGCTCTTCGATCACTGTACGACGGGTGCAGCAAGCCTGGTCGGCTCTACCTATTTTCGGAACCCAAAATCAAACGTTTTCATCATTTTTGGGCCACTTTTCTTCTTTTGCGCAATTTTTCCATCCCAGATCGTACGTTGTGAGCCGCGAAATGGACGACAACCTAATCCATCACATTTCTATTAATGAATCCAACGGCACCTTAGGCAAGACAACTTCGCCTAACGTAGAGGCTGGGCCCGCAAACTGAGGGCGTAGGGCTTAGGACCAAGTCTCTGTCGCTCCGGTGCCCATAACTTTTGATCCGTAAGGAGTTACGCGGTGCACATCATACTGTTGGAAAGCTCTCCGAGAACTCTACGATGGAGGCAGCAAGCTTGCCCGATTGCGTCTGTTTTCAGAGCCCAAAATTTAACAATTTCATCAGTTTTGGGACACTTTTCTTCTTTTGCGCTGTTTTTCCATCCCGAATCGTACGTCTTGAGCCGCGAAAAGGACGACAACATAATAAATCGCATTTCTATTACCAAATCCTACGGCACCTTGTGCAAGACAACTTCGCCTCACGTAGAGGCTGGGCCCGCAAACTTAGGGCGTGGGGCTTGACACCAGGTCTCCGTCGCTCCGGTGCCCATAACTTTTGATCCGTAAGGAGTTACGTGGCGCACAGCATACTGTTGGAAAGCTCTCCGAGAGATCTACGATGGGAAAAACAAGCCTGCTTAGCTGGGCCTATTTTTGGAGCCAAAATCGAACATTTTCATATGTTTTGAGACACTTTTCTTCTTTTACGCTGTTTTTTCATCTCGGGTCGTACGTCGTGAGCCGCGAAAAGGACGACAACCTAATCCATCACATTTCTATTACCGAATCCCTTAGCACCTTGGGCAAGACTACTTCGCTTCACGTAGAGGCTGGGCCCGCAAACCGAGGGCGTGGGGTTTGGGACCATGTCTCTGTCGCTCCAGTGCCCATAACTTTTGATCAGTAAGGAGTTACGCGACGCACAACATACCGTTGGAAAGCTCTCCAATCGCGGAACAACGGGGCAACAAGCCTGCTCGGCTCCACCTATTTTCGGAGCCCAAAATCGAACGTTTTCATCATTTTCGGGACACTTTTATTCTTTTACGCTGTTTTTCCATCCTGGATCGTACATCGTGAGCCGCAAAAAGGACGACAACCTAATCCATCACATTTCTATTACCGAATCCCACGGCACCATGGGCAAGACAACTTTTGTGAGGCCCGACCCCGAATAACATGTCTTACCTCGATTTGCATGCCTTAGACCCAGAATTATATGATCGATCTTGGATTTCGTGCCCTGTCTTGGTTTTTGTGCATGCTTCATCATACGTGCCTTGACCTAAAATTGTGTGCCCTAATCGTTGACTTATGTGCCCTGACTTCGATTTACGTGCGATACCTCGATTTGTGTGCACTGACCTTGAGTTGCGTGCCCTAACCTAGGTTTAAGAGTCGTACCTCGATTTATGTGCATTGCATTAAATTATATGCCTTGCATTAGTTTGCGTGCATTCATCTAGGGTTGCGTGCATTTGCATTGAAATCCATGCATTTACCTTGAAGTATGTGCCTTAGTCTTGAAGTACGTGTTGTACCTCGTAGCTCGTGTCTATCTCGTAGTGCTTGCCCTAGACATAGGAAAGTGTGCCCGCACGCTAATCAACAAGGAATCCTACACAAAGCACTAGACTATTAAATAATCCTACACAACCCACTAACCAATATTATATTCCTAATTCAAATTCTCTACAAACTCCACTAACAATAAAATAACACTAAACTATTCCTACATTTCCCACTATCTATTATTCTATTCATAATTCAACTCATCAACAAACATTCCTATATTTTATTCTACCTAGATTCCCTAATTTTCCAACATTCTCTTACACACATGCTAAACCCTAAGCACTTTTCCTAAACCCTAAACATTCTACACAAGACACAAAGCTTACACAACTCTTACATGCTCAACTAATAGCTATAACAAGACAAAACAAAGACATTTTGACCAAGACTAGGCCATTTTCGACCAAGCCATCCTACACACAATTAAAATTCAGATTATACACAAAACACAACACAAACATGCCCTCTCAACTCACCAAAACCAACACAAACATGCATACACAAAAAAAAAAATACTTCAAACTCTCATTTTTCTTCTCAACTCTCCCATTTTCTCTCCATTTCGGTTCTAGCTGTCTCTTGAGCATTCAAGACTCCTAACAACTCTCTAATACTCTCCCAAGCTCGGCCATAGCAAGCACAAGCAACCAACATAGCAAGAAAACTCACACAAGCTCTCAAACCTCTCATTTTCGGCCTAGGTAAAGTTTTGACTGTTTTCTTCCATTTCTTTTTGTTCTAATCACATGCACACACTAAACATAAGCTAACTAAGCTGGGATTTAAAGGAAATCAAGATACCACTCGGCCAAGACAAGGAAAGAAGACATTTTGTGTGATTTCAAGAGCATTTGTGCATTTTCATCCATCAATAGGCTAGGGTGAGGGTTAAACTCTTTTAAAAGCTTTTAAAACTCACATGCATGCTCTCATGTGGCTATATTTACCTCTGTAGTTGTTTTATATGTGTGTATATGAGCTTATCTACTCATGCATGATAATGGCTAGAACTTGAAGATAGGTAAAAAACGTTTTTGCTGGCAGTTTTCTGACCTTGTAGTACGAAGTGCATTTGGCTTAGTAAACCTTGATAAAAATGCATGAAAATTGGTAGATCCATATTTTTGTCAGTTATAAACATTTTTTGTAGAAATAGACCAAGGCCAATTTTGACTCTAAGACCCCCAAAATGGCAAAATATCGAAAGGTATCTAAATCTAGAAAAATTGAAAAAATGAAATAGGTTTCTGGCAGATTACTGACTTTGTAGAACGAAGTATTTTTGACCTAGTAAATATTGATAAAAATGTATGAAAATTGGTAAGTCGCTAGATTTGGTAGTTCTGGACATTTTTGTCAGAAACAAGCCAAAAATAAATCTGACTCTAAGACCCTCAAAAATGGCAAAAATCGTAATGTGTCTAAAACTGGACAATTTTGCATAGTCTCACGGTTTTGGCCATAACTCCTAAGTCCGAACTCCAAATGATGCGAGATTTAAATCACTCAATAAGCTTAAATTTGAAATTTGGTTTACTGAATTTGGAGATTATTTTCTTGGCTAATGGAATGTGGGAATATAGACCATAGCAGTAGAGTTTTTGTTTAGTAAAATGCTTTGAAACATGTTGTAACTTTACTTGTGGTATTGAATTTTTGGAATTGTGGCAATTAGACGTTGTGTGGGCTGTTTTGGATGATTGAGGATGCTTAATTAATTGATGCATGGCTTGGGTTTAATTACGTGACAAATTGTGGCTTAATCGCATGTGTAAGCACGAATTTAGACCCTATTGCTTATGAAAACTTTCTAAGTAATGATCCGATGGTTAATGTGTTCAATTGTGTGCTTAGTAGGCTGCCTAATAAATGTTAAGTATGCTTGATGTGGTTTAAGTATTACTTGTGGTGCTTAGTAAATGAAACTAACCCCGAGCACGGCCTTGCAAACCCTAATAGTCTCGTAGACTCCCGAGTCATAAAACACTCTTGTGTGTATTATAATTGATGTTGAGGAAGGTTAATAGGCTGCCCGAAATTGTCCTTATAGCTCTAGACATGATTCCCGATGATTGGATGTTGATAAGTGAACTATTCTTGCACCCGGTTTTGTGTAAGTGTCGTTGCATGCTTGTATGATCTCAACGCTTGATATATGAACTAAAATGAGCTATATGACTTGTTATATGGTGATTACTTGGCTGTCCATTAAATGTTCAGATGCTTCTAACTGTTTTACAAAGTGAATTTACATGTCAAAGCATGCCTCGTATGTTTACTTGTTGATATGTGATCTTATAATTGCTCGGAGGCAACCTACTTTATTGACCTCCTAATGTCAATTGTTAAAAGATATTCAATGGCTTATTTGAACATGATTACTTGGCTACCCGTGAAAGTTTAATTGCTTCCAAATTGATATATGAAATGATTATATGTTCTTACAATGCCTCATATGCCAATATGTCAAAATGTGATCTTATACTTGCTCGGAGGCAACTTACTTTGTTGACCTCCCAATGTGAAATGTTAAATGGCATACAGGTGCATTGCATACAAGGTTGCAACCTTTCATTTTAGCATGGTAGCGTTTCACGCACGCCGGGCGGCATCAGGCTTGCCGGTGCTACCGTAACTACCACGGTCCAATTCCTTCTCTCGCTTGGGGGCTAGATTTCCTCGGAGAGTTGGGTCGTAGGATTTCGGGGTACATCCGGAGTACACCCATTTGGAGTGATAAGTGGATGATTGAAGCCGGCTGCAACAATTGTTATCGGAAATGATCTTGAGAGCAAATGCTCACCGATTGATCTTGAGAGCGAAAGCTCACCGTATCCTTTTCTCTACGTGTTTAAGTACTCTCGCTTGGTTCCTAGAGGACCTCGGGGAGGAAAGACGGGTAAATGTGTTCCTTTATATTTATGTATTGTTATGAACTTACTTATTTTATTTGACATGTTTTCAAAGGAGTTTTCACAAGTTAACCGAAAAAGGATTTTCAAAACCTTGTCACTTGTTTTCCCCCCCTCGCTGAGTTCATAAGGACTCACCCTCTTTTTGTCACAAGTGAAGTAGATTTGGAATAGGTACCCGAGGAGAATGTACTTGTTGATGATTCATTGGAGTGACTACGTGCTTTTGTACTTTGCCTGAAAGTGGTTGCTATATGGATGTTGTGTTTGATTGCAAACTATTCATTTTGTTGATGTAAATGACCCCATTGTAATTTGGGCCTAATTTTAGCTTGTACTAATTATAACCAGACAAACTCTTTATTTGGTTGTTTGCTTTTTTTTTTTGATTAGTAGTTATCGTAGGTGTTTAAACCACTAGGTGAAGAATCAAATAACGTAACTCTATCTAAACTCACCTAGGTGCTCAATCATAAGCTAAAGAAGAACATGTACTTGTACAATAGGAATTGACAAATAAACGGGACATAGTTATCATGCTAGGCTTGTTAATCAAATGAGACTTTCGAGATAGACTAGTAGGCATATCAGTTGATGACAAAATAGGAATTCTTAATGGAATTGGATTAATGATTGGAATAATTGAGACGTTTAGAAATTAGGTCAAACTAAAAGGTCCTAAATACAGTCGTTATGCTGCCGATTTTCTGGAAAAACTTTTGGAGTTTTAGGCCAACATTAAGCATTAAATCATAACAAAAAGGCTAAGAATGTGAAACAGTATAAATGAATTAGGTCACACCCTAGTCTAGCCTCCTTAGGTTGGGTTGGGGCGTGACAACTTTGCCTCACGTAGAGGCTGGGCCCGCAAACCGAGGGCATGGAGCTTGCGACCAGGTCTCCGTCGCTCCGGTGCCCATAACTTTTGATTCGTAAGGAGTTACACGGCGCACAAAATACTGTTGGAAAGCTCTCTGAGAGCTCTACGAAGGGGGCAGCAAGCTTGCTCGGTTGCGCCTATTTTCGAAGCCCAAAATCTAACGTTTTCATCAGTTTCGGGACACTTTTCTTCTTTTGCGCTAATTTTCCGTCCCGAATCGTACGTCGTGAGCCGCGAAAAGGACGACAACCTAATCCATCACATTTTTATTACTGAATCCCATGGCATATTAGGCAAGACAACTTCGCTTCACGTAGAAGCTGGGCCCGCAAATCGAGGGCTTGGGGCTTGGGGCTTGGGACCATGTCTACGTTGCTCTATTGCCCATAACTTTTGATCCGTAAGGAGTTACGCGGCGCACAGCATACCGTTGGAAATTTCTCTGATCGTTGTACGACGGGGCAGCAAACCTGCTCGGCTCTGCCTATTTTCGGAGCCAAAATCGAACATTTTCATCATTTTTGGAATACTTTACTTCTTTTGCGCTGTTTTTCCGTCCCGGATCGTACATCGTGAGCCGCGAAAAGGACGACAACCTAATCCATCACATTTCTATTACCGAATCCCACAGCACCTTGGGCAAGACAACTTCGCCTCACGTAGAGGCTGGGCCGGCAAACCGAGGGCGTGGGGCTTGGGACCAGGTCTCTGACGCTCGGTGCCCAAAACTTTTGATCCGTAAGGAGTTACGCGGCGCACATCATACCGTTGGAAAGCTCTCCGAGAGCTCTAAGACAGGGGCAGCAAGCTTGCTCAGTTGTGCCTATTTTTGGAGCCCAAAATCGAACGTTTTTATTAGTTTCGGGACACTTTTATTCTTTTGCGATGTTTTTCGGTCCCGGATCGTACGTCGTGAGCCACGAAAAGGACAACAACCTAATCCATCACATTTCTATTACCGAATCCCATGGCACCTTGGGCAAGACAACTTCGCTTCACGTAGAGGCTGGGCCCGCAAACCGAGGACGTGAAGCTTGGGGACCAGGTTTCCGTCGCTCCGGGTACCCATAACTTTTGATCCGTAAGGAGTTACGTGGCCACAGAATACCGTTGGAAAGCTCACTGAGAGTTCTACAACAGGGGCAGCAAGCCTGCTCGGCTGCGCCTATTTCTGGAGCCCAAAATTGAATGTTTTCATCAGTTTCGAGACACTTTTCTTCTTTTGCGCTATTTTTCTATCCCGGATCGTACATCGTGAGCTGCGAAAAGGATGACAACGTAATCCATCACATTTCTATTACCGAATCCCATGGCACATTGGGCAAGACAACTTCGCTTCATGTAGAGGCTGGGCCCGTAAACCGAGGGCGTGGGGCTTGGGACCATGTCTACATCGCTCCGTTGCCCATAACTTTTGATCCGTAAGGAGTTACGCAGCGCACAACATACCATTGGAAATTTCTCCAATTGCTGTACGACGAGGCAGTAAGCCTGCTCGCTCTACCTATTTTCAGAGGCCAAAATCGAACATTTTCATCATTTTCGGGATACTTTTTCTTCTTTTGTGCTGTTTTTCCGTCCCGGATCGTACATCGTGAGCCGCAAAAAGGAAGACAACCTAATCGATCGCAATTATATTACCGAATTCCACGGCACCTTGGGCAAGATAACATCGCCTCACGTAGAAGCTGGGCCCGCAAATCGAGGGCGTGGGGCTTGGGACCAGGTCTTCGTCGCTCCGGTGCCCATAACTTTTGATCTGTAAGGAGTTACACGGTGCACAGCATACCGTTAGAAACCTCTCTGAGAGCTCTACGACGGGGGTAGCTAGCTTGCTTGGCTGCACCTATTTTTGGAGCCCAAAATTGAACGTTTTGATCAGTTTTGGGACACTTTTCTCCTTTTGCGCTGTTTTTCCATCCCGGATCGTATGTCGTGAGCCGTGAAATGGACGACAACCTAATCCATCAAAATTCTATTACCGAATCCCACAGCACCTTGGTCAAGACAACTTCGCCTCACGTAGAGGCTAGGCCTGCAAACCGAGGGCGTGGGGCTTGAGACCAGATCTCCGTCGCTCCGGTGCCATAACTTTTGATCCGTAAGGCGTTACGCGGCGCACAACATAAAGTTGGAAAGCTCTACGAGAGCTCTATGACATGGGCAGCAAGCCTGCTCGGCTGCGCCTATTTTCGGAGCCCAAAATCGAACGTTTTTATCAGTTTTGGGACAGTTTTATTCTTTTGCGTTGTTTTTCCATTCCGGATTGTACGTTGCGAGCTGCGAAAATGACAACAACCTAATCCATCACATTTCTATTGCCGAATCCCATGGCACTTTGGGCAAGACAACTTCACTTCACGTAGAGGATGGGCCAACAAAACGAGGGCGTGGGGTTTGGGACCCGGTCTCTGTTGCTGCGGTGCCCATAATTTTTTATCCGTAAGGAGTTACGCAACGCACAGAATACCGTTGGAAAGTTTTCCTAGAGCTCTACAACGGGGGCAGCAAGCTTGCTCGGCTACGCCTATTTTCGGAGCCCAAAATCGAACGTTTTCATCAATTTCAGGACACTTTTCTTCTTTTGCGCTATTTTTCCGTCCCGGATCGTACGTCGTGAGCCGCAAAAAGGACGACAACCTAATCCATCACATTTCTATTACCGAATCCCATGGCACATTAGGCAAGACAATTTCGCTTCACGTAGAGGCTGGTCCCACAAACCGAGGGCGTTGGGCTTGGGACCATTTCTACGTCGCTCTGTTGCCCATAACTTTTGATCTGTAAGGAGTTATGCGGCACACAGCATACCGTTGGAAAGTTCTCCAATCGCTGTACAACGGGGCAGCAAGCCTGCTCGGCTCTGCCTATTTTCAGAGCCCAAAATTGAACGTTTTCATCATTTTCGGGATACTTTTCTTCTTTTGCGCTGTTTAATCATCCCATATCTTACATCGTGAGCCGCGAAAAGGATGACAGCCTAATCGATCACATTTCTATTACCGAATCCCACGGCAGCTTGGGCAAGACAACATCGCCACACGTAGAGGCTGGGCCCAAAAACGAGGGCGTGGGGCTTGGGACCAGGTCTCCGTCGCTCCGGTGCCCATAACTTTTGATCCGTAAGGAGTTATGCGGAGCACAGCATACCGTTGGAAACCTATCCGAGAGCATACGACGGGGGCAACTATCCTGCTCGGCTGCGCTTGTTTTTGGAGCCCAAAATCGAACGTTTTGATCAATTTTGGGACACTTTTCTTCTTTTGCGCTGTTTTTTCTGTCCCGGATCGTACGTCGTGAGTCGAAAAGGACGACAACTTAATCCATCACATTTCTATTACCGAATCCCTCGACACCTTGGGCAAGACAAGTACGCCTCATGTAGAGGCTGGGCTCGCAAACCGAGGGCTTGGGGTTTGGGCCCAGGTCTCCGTCGCTCCGGTGCCATTATTTTTGATCCGTAAGGAGTTACACGGTGCCCAACATACTGTTGGAAAGCTCTACGAGAGATCTACGACATGGGCAGCAAGCCTGCTCGGCTGCACTTATTTTCGGATCCCAAAATCAAACATTTTCATCATTTTCGGGACACTTTTATTCTTTTACGCTGTTTTTTCATCCCGGATCGTACGTCGTGACCACGAAAAGGACGACAACCTAATCAATCACATTTCTATTACGAATCCCACAGCACCTTGGGCAAGACAACTTCGCCTCACGTAGAGGCTGGGCCCATAAACCGAGGGCATAGGGCTTGGGACCAGGTCTTTGTCGCTCTGGTGCCTATAACTTTTGATCCGTAAGGAGTTATGCGGCGCACAGCATACTGTTGGAAAGCTCTTCGAGAGCTCTACGACGGGGGCAGCAAGCTTGCTCTGTTGCGCCTATTTTTGGAGCCCAAAATTGAACGTTTTCATCAGTTTTGGGACACTTTTCTTCTTTTGCACTGTTTTTTCGTCCCGGATCGTATGCCGTAAGCCGCGAAAAAGACAACAACCTAATGCATCACATTTCTATTACTGAATCCAATGGCACCTTGGGCAAGACAACTTCGTTTTACGTAGAGGCTGGGCCCGCAAACCGAGGGCGTGGGGCTTGGGACCATATCTCCGTCGCTTCGGTGCCCATAACTTTTGATCCGTAAGGAGTTACGCGGTGCACAGCATACCGTTGGAAAGCTTTCCAATCTCGGTACGACAGGGCAGCAAGCCTGCTCGGCTCCCCCTATTTTCGAAGCTTAAAATTGAACGTTTTCATCATTTTCGAGGCACTTTTCTTCTATTGCGATGTTTTTCCGTCCCGTATCGTACATCGTTAGCTGCGAAAAGGACTACTACCTAATCCATCACATTTCTATTAATGAATCCCATGGCACCTTGGGCAAGACAACTTCGCCTCTCGTAGAGGTTGGGCCCGTAAATCGAGGACGTGGGGCTTGGGACCAAGTCTTCGTCGCTCCGGTGCCCACAACTTTTGATCCGTAAAGAGTTATACGGCACACATCATAGTGTTGGAAAGCTCTTTGAGAGCTCTACGACAGGAGCAACAAGCCTGCTCGGCTGCGCCTGTTTTCAGAGCCCAAAATCGAACGTCTTCATTAGTTTTAGGACACTTTTCTTCTTTCGCGCTGTTTTTCCATACCGGATCGTACGTCGTGAGCCGTGAAAATTACAACAACCTGATCCATCACATTTCTATTACTGAATCCCATGGCACCTTGTGGAAGACAACTTCACCTCACGTAGAGGCTGGGCCCGCAAACCGAAGGCGTGGGGCTTGGGACCAGGTCTCCATCGCTACGGTGCCCATAACTTTGGATCTATAAGGAGTTACGCGGCGCACAGCATATCGTTGGAAAGCTCTCCAAAAGCTCTACGACATGGGTAGCAAGCCTGCACTGCTGCGCCTGTTTTTAGGGCCCAAAATTGAACGTTTTTTTTATCATTTTTGGGATACTTTTCTTTTTTTGTGCTATTTTTTCGTCCCAGATCGTACGTCGTGAGCCGCGAAAAAAGACGACAACCTAATCCATCACAATTCTATTACTAAATCCCATGGTACCTTGGGCAATACAACTTTACCACATTTAGAGTCTCGGCCCGCAAACCAAGGGCGTGGGGCTTGGGACCAGGTCTCCGTCGCTCTGGTGCCCATAACTTTTGATCCGTAAGGAGTTACGTGGCGCACAGCATGCCGTTGGAAACCTATCCGAGAGCTTTATGACATGGGCAGCAAGCCTGCTCTTCAACGCTTGTTTTTGGAGCCCAAAATCCAACGTTTTCATCAATTTTGGGACACATTTATTCTTTTATGCTGTTTTTCTGTCCTGGATCTTACGTCGTGAGACGCGAAAAGGACGACAACTTAATCGATATCATTTCTATTACCGAATTCCACGGCACCTTGGGCAAGACAACTTCACCTCATGTAGAGGCTGGGCCCATAAACCGAGGGCGTGGGGCTTAGGACCAGGTCTCCATCGCTACGGTGCCCATAACTTTTGATCCGTAAGGAGTTACGCGGCGCACGACATACCGTTGGAAACCTATCCGAAGCTCTATTACAGGGGCTGCAAGCCTACTCGGCTGCCCCTATTTTTAGAGCCCAAAATCGAACGATTTTATCAGTTTCGGGACACTTTTATTCTTTTGCTTTGTTTTTCCGTCCCGGATCGTACATTGTGAGCCGTGAAAAGGACGACAACCTAATCTATCACATTTCTATTACCGAATCCCATGGCACCTTGGGCAAAACAACTTCGCCTCACGTAGAGGTTGGACCCGCAAACCGAGGGCGTGGGGCTTGGGACCAGGTCTCCGTCGCTCTGGTGCACATAACTTTTGATCCGTAAGGATTTACGCAGCGCATAGCATACCGTTGGAAAGCTCTCTGAGAGCTGTACGACAAAGGCAGCAAGCCTGCTTGTTTGCGCCTATTTTTGGAGTACAAAATCGAACGTTTTCATCATTTTCGGGACACTTTTCTTCTTTTGAGCTATTTTTTCATCCCGGATCGTACATCGTGAGCCGCAAAAAGGACGATAGCCTAATCCATCACATTTCTATTACCGAATTCCACGGCACCTTGGGCAAGACAATTTTGCCTCACTTAGAGGCTTGGCCCGCAAACCGAGGGCGTGGGGCTTGAGACCAGGTCTCTGTCGCTCCGGTGCCCATGACTTTTGATCCGTAAGGAGTTACGCAGCGCACAACATACCGTTGGAAAGCTCTCTGAGAGTTCTATGACAGAGGCAGCTAGCATGCCCGGCTGCGCCTGTTTTTGGGGCCCAAAATTGAACATTTTCATCAGTTTCGGGACACTTTTCTTCTTTTGCGCTATTTTTTCATCACGAATCATACGTCCTGAGCCGCGAAAAGGACGACAACCTAATCCATCACATTTCTATTACCAAATCCCACGGCACCTTGGGCAAAACAACTTCACCCCACGTAGAGGTTGGGCTCGCAAACCGAGGGCATGGGGCTTGGGACTATGTCTCCGTCGCTCCGGTGACCATAACTTTTGATCCGTAAGAAGTTACGCGGCGTACAGCATACCATTGGAAAGCTCTCCGATAATGCTTAACATTGGCCTAGAACGCGAAAAGCCCCAACCCGACCTATGGAGGCTGGACTAGGGAATGACCTAATTCATTTATACTATTTCACATTCTTAGCCTTTTGTTATGATTTAATGCTTAACATTGGCCTAGAACCCCAAAAGTTTTTTTGAAAATCCTGTAGCATGACGGCTGTAATTGGGCTCTTTAGTTTGACCTAATTTTCTCTCAATTTGCGTGCTTTACCTTGTTTTACGTGAATTGACCTGTTTATGTGCTATATGACTTAGAATGTGGTAAATAAGTGATTAATACTCCTAATACATGCTAAGTGTGCATTCATGAAATTTTCATAAAAAACAGAATCAGAAATTTTATCGTCGGTTTTGGTGAATAGTATTTTTGAACACCTGTCCGCTAAAATTTTACAGGGGTATTTTAAACATTTTAAAACCTAGTCCTCGGGTATTAATAGACCCGTGTTTGATTAAAATGGATTTGGAATCGGTTTTGGAATTTTAAAAATTTTTACACTTTCTTTTGCAAGAAAATGAGTTTTAAGCCGACTCAGGTGAAACTGTTTCAAAGTAACACTCTTTGTCACCTAAACTATGTTGTCTAGAATTAATTTAGGTGTTAATTCAATAGTTGAGCAAGAAATAGTCATTAAATGAATTAAAAGACTAGAAAATAGAATTAAAAGACTAATAAAATCAACTTTGACTATTTTTAATATGTTGACCTTAGCTTATATGCATCAACTCACACAAAACACAACACAAAACATACTCAAATTTCACCTACATGGCCGAGAGCCATAGAGAGAAAAACCAAGCTTTTTCTTCAAGTTTTCAAAGCAAAATTTCATAGAAAAACCTAGTTTTTGTCCGTAGATTTTCGTGCAGAGTTGGATTCCTCTTGTTGGGCACGTATTGCACGCATATCTAGGCTTGTTTCGCATCAAAGGTGAGAGAAAAATTCTAGATCTCAAAAGTCATTTTTTATATTTTTGCATATAATTGATTATTGAACTGTTAGATGTTAATTTGAAGTTATATTATTGCTCAGTGTATGCTAGGGATCGTTTATGTGTATTACTACGAGATTTGAACCATTATAGCAAAATTATTTATTTTCGGGTATTAAAAGTTGATTAATTAGCTATTTGATGAATATCTTGAGTTTTTGTGGTTGGAATCGATTGCTGTCGATTTCTAAAAGTTTGTTAATTACGTGGTAGCGCCGTTATAATGCCGAATTTTCAATTGCGATGTTTGTGTGAAAATCCGGAAATTTCAGCCTAGGTGCATTGAGGTTTTAGGGTTGTTGGGCTTGATTTTGATGTGTCTTGGTTGGTTTCCGAGAGGGCTAATGTAGTTGATTGAATGGGTCAGTGTTAGAAACTGATTTGGAGTTGTTTGGATTAGTAGAATGTAAGATATGATTATTTGAAGTTTAGGTTGTCTTTCTTTAAATTGTTGAATTGAGCCTTTAGATGATTGGGTGGTGTTTGAGTGATTGAATTGTGAGTTGTTGATGGTTAGACTAGGGTTAGATTACGTGTTTAATGCATGTTAAGTTGGATGGCCTACTTTGTCATCTAACTTAGTTGTTTGTTGTTTAATTGATTACTTGATGTTATATTGATGATAATTGATGATTATTGATGATTATTGATTGATGATTGATGAACCAGGAGCTAGGCAATTCTTTTAGATTGTCCTCCTGTGAATGATGTTTATTATTATTACTGAGTCTTGGTATGTGTGTGCCACCTCTCGGGCAGCATCGAGCTGTCGGGTTGATAACGGCATGACTACCAGAGACTACCTCCAGCTCGCATGACAGAGGTGTCATGGAGGGCGAGGCTAGTGAGGTACCTCGAGTGCGTGAGTAATGGGAAGTTACAAGAAGAATGGTTGAGATCGTGATGGCGTTTGGAGCTACACCAACTAGAGTATCCTTTATTGATTGGTCATTATAGTTATGTGTTTACATTGTTATTGATGTTTTATTGCGTGTTTACTGCTCAAATGATCATTTCCAAGGAGTATAGTAAATACTGTTAGAGATCTATCGGATCCTCACTGAGCTTGTTTATATAAGCTCACTCTCTATTATTGCATGCATACAGGTGTTATTGAGCAAGATTACGGGTACGTGCCTCCAGAAGGGGATAATGTGCCGTATGTGGACGAGTCCTATGTGCCAGAGTCTTGTCCTTGATGCTTGAGATGTTGTATACTCTATTATCTTGTATATTAAACTAGTTGTCTTTTATTTTCCTAGTAGTCTATGATGTATAAGTTGTAGTAAGGATAATGAACTAAATGATGCTAACTTAGTAGTCTTTTTTTTGTTATGATTTAGGTTGCTAAGTTGGTTTATAATCTATTTTGATATGTATGTTAAAGTTAAGGTTATGTTGGAACGGAGGCGTATAACTAAGAATGATTATTGTATAATATGGTTATGTTGTATGTTGTTAATGGTATTGAGGAATTGATTGCTGTTTGGTTGAGGAGTTGGATTGTATGATGTTCTAAGAGGTTGGTTTAGAGCCTCGGTATCTTAATTACTGTCGTTATACTGCCGAAATTTCATTGCGTCCTGACTAATTGTAGGTGGGGTTGAGTTGGGACGTGACAACATTTCTATTACCGAATCCCACAGCATACCGTTGGAAAGCTCTCCGATCGCTGTACGACGGGGCAGCAAGCTTGCTCGGCTCCGCCTATTTTCGGAGCCCAAAATCGAACATTTTCATCATTTTCTGGACACTTTTTTTATGCGCTGTTTTTTTATCCCGGATCATACGTCGTGAGGCGCGAAAAAGACGATAAACTAATCCAACACATTTCTATTACTGAATCCCACGGCACCTTGGGCAAGACAACTTCGCCTCACGTAGAGGTAGGGCCTGCAAACTGAGGGCATGAGGCTTGGGACCAAGTCTCTATCGCTCCGGTGCCAATAACTTTTGATCTGTAAGGAGTTATGCAGCGCACAACATACCGTTGGAAAGCTCTACGAGAGCTCTACGACGGGGACAACAAGCCTGCTCGACTGTACCTATTTTCAGACCCCAAAATCGAACGTTTTCATCAGTTTCAGAATATTTTTCATCTTTTGTGCTATTTTTCCATACCGGATCGTACGTTGTGAGCCGCGAAAAGGACGACAACCTAATCCATGACATTTCTATTACCGAATCCCACGGCACCTTAGGCAAAACAATTTCGGCTCACGTAGAGGTTGGGCCCGTAAACCGAGGGCGTGGGGCTTGGGACCAGGTCTCCGTCGCTCCGGTGCCTATAAGTTTTGATCCGTAAGGAGTTACGTGGCGCACAGTATACCGTTGGAAAGCTCTCTGAGAGCACTACGACGGGGCCACAAGCCTGCTTGATTGCGCCTGTTTTTGGAGCCCAAAATCAAACGTTTTCATCATTTTTGGGACACTTTTCTTCTTTTGCGCTGTTTTTCCGTCCCGGATCATACATCGTGAGCCGTGAAAAAGACGACAACCTAATCCATGACATTTTTATTACCAAATCCCATGGAATCTTGGGCAAGACAACTTCGCTTCACATAGAGGCTGGGCCCGCACACCAAGGGCGTGGGGCTTGGGACCATGTCTCCGTCGCTCCGGTGCCCATAACTTTTGATCCGTAAGAAGTTACGCGGCGTATAGCATACCGTTGGAAAGCTCTCCAAGAGCTCTACGACGGGGGCATCAAGCCTGCTCAGCTGTGCCTGTTTTCAGAGCCCAAAATTGAATGTTTTCATCAATGTCGGGACACTTTTCTTCTTTTGCACTGTTTTTCCGTCCCGGACCGTACGTCTTGAGCCGCATAAAGGACGACAACCTAATCCATCACATTTCCATTACCGAATCCCACGACACCTTAGGCAAAACAACTTCGCCTCACGTAGAGGCTGGGCCCGCAAACCGAGGGCGTGGGGCTTAGGACCATGTCTCCGTCGCTCCGGTGCCCATAACTTTTGATCCGTAAGGAATTAGCGGTGCACAACATACCGTTGGAAAGCTCTCTGAGAGCTCTACGACAAGGGCAGCAAGCTTGCTCAGCTGCGCCTATTTTCGGAGTCCAAAATCGAACGTTTTCATCATTTTCGGGATACTTTTCTTCTTTTGAGCAGTTTTTTCATCCCGGATCGTACATCGTGAGCCGCAAAAAGGACCTCGGCCTAATCTATCACATTTCTATTACCGCATCCCATGGCACCTTGGGCAAGACAATTTCACCTTGGGCTGGGCCCACAAACTGAGGGCGTGGGGCTTGGCACCAGGTCCCCGTCGCTTCGGTGCCCATAACTTTTGATCCGTAAGGAGTTACGTGGCGCACATCATACCGTTGGAAAGCTCTCTGAGAGCTCTACAATGAAGGCAGCTAGCTTGCTCAGCTGCGCCTATTTTCGGGGCCCAAAATTGAACGTTTTCATCAGTTTCGGGATATTTTTCTTCTTTTTCGCTATTTTTTCATCCTGGATCGTACGCCGTGAGCCGCAAAAAGGACAACAACCTAATCCATCACATTTCTATTACCGAATCCCACGGCACCTTAGGCAAAACAGCTTCGCCTTACGTAAAGGTTGGGCCCGCAAACCGAGGGCGTGGAGCTTGGGACCATGTCTCCGTCACTCCGGTGCCCATAACTTTTCATCCGTAAGGAGTTACGCGGCGCACAGCATACCGTTGGAAAGCTCTCTGAGAGCACTACGATGGGGGTAGCAAGCCTGCTCGGCTGCGCCTATTTTTGGAGCTCAAAATTGAACATTTTCTTCATTTTTGGGATACTTTTCTTCTTTTGCGCTGTTTTTTCGTCCCGGATCGTACGTCGTGAGCCGCAAAAAGGACGATAACCTAATCCATCACATTTCTATTACCGAATCCCATGGCACCTTGGGCAAGACAACTTCGCCTCACGTAGAGGCTGGGCCCCGCAAACCGAGGGAGTGGGGCTTGGGAGCAGGCCTCCGTCGCTCCTATGCCCATAACTTTTGATCTGTAAGGAGTTACGCGGCGCATAGCATACCGTTGGAAACCTCTCCGCGAGCTCTAAGATGAGGGCAGCAAGCCTGCACCTGCTGTGCTTATTTTCGGAGCCCAAAATTGAACGTTTTTATCAGTTTCGGGACACATTTTCTTTTTTACGCTTTTTTTCCGTCATGAATCGTACGTCGTGAGCCGCAAAAAGGGCGACAACCTAATCCATCACATTTCTATTACCGAATCTCACGGCACCTTGGGCAACACAACTTCGCCTCACGTAGAGGCTGGGCCCGCAATCCGAGGGCGTGGGGCTTGGGACCATGTCTCCGTCACTCCGCTGCCCATAACTTTTGATCCGTAAGGAGTTACGCGGCGCACAGCATTCCGTTGGAAAGCACTCTGAGAACTCTACGACGGGGGCAGCTAGCTTGTTCGACTGTGCCTGTTTTTGGAGACCAAAATCGACTATTTTCATCGGTTTCGGGAAACTTTTCTTCCTTTGTGCTATTTTTTCGTCCCGGATCGTACGTCGTGAGCCTTGAAAAGGACGACAACCTAATCCATCACATTTCTATTACCGAATCCCATGGCACCTTGGGCAAGACAACTTCGCCTAACGTAGAGGCTGGGGCCGCAAACCGAGGGCGTGGGGCTTGGGACCAGGTCTCCGTCGCTCCGGTGCCCATAACTTTTGATCCGTAAAGAGTTACGCGGCGCACAACATACCGTTGGAAAGCTCTCTGAGAGGTCTACGATGGGGGTAACTAGCCTGCTTGGCTGCGTCTATTTTTGGAGCCCAAAATCGTATATTTTCATTTGTTTCGGGACATTTTTCTTCTTTTGCGCTATTTTTCCATCCTGGATTGTACGTCGTGAGCCGCGAAAAGGATGACAACCTAATCCATCACATTTCTATTACCGAATCCCACGGCACCTTGGGCAAGACAACTTCGCCTCACCTAGAGGATAGGCCCGCAAACCAAGGGTGTAAGGCTTGGGACCATGTCTCCGTCACTCCGGTGCCCATAACATTTGATCCGTAAGAAGTTACGCGGTGCACAATATACCGTTGGAAAGCTCTCTGAGAGCTCTACGACGGGGGTAACAAGCCTGCTTGATTGCACCTGCTTTTGGAGCCCAAAATTGAACGTTTTCATCATTTTTGGGACACTTTTCTTCTTTTGCGCAGTTTTTTCATCCCGGATCGTATATCGTGAGCCGCGAAAAGGACTACAACCTAATCCATCACATTTCTATTACCGAATCCCATGGAACCTTGGGCAAGACAACTTCGCTTCACATAGAGCCTGGGCCCGCAAAACGAGGGCATGGGGCTTGGGACTAGGTCTCCGTCGCTCTGGCGCTCATAAATTTTGATTCGTAAGAAGTTACGCGTCGCACAACATACCGTTGGAAAGCTCTCCGAGAGCTCTACAACAGGGGCAGCAAGCCTCCTCGGCTGCATTTATTTTCGGAGCCCAAAATAGAATGTTTTCATCAGTGTCAGGACACTTTTCTTCTTTTGCACTGTTTTTCCATCCCGGACAGTACGTCTTGAGCCGCGAAAAGGATGACAACCTAATCCATCACATTTCTATTACCGAATCCCACGGCACCTTAGGCAAATCAACTTCACCTCACGTAGAGGCTGGGCCCGCAAACCGAGGCCGTGAGGCTTGGGACCATATCTCCGTCGCTCTGGTGCCCATAACTTTTGATCTGTAAGGAATTATGCGGTGTACAACATACAGTTGGAAAGCTCTCCAAGAGCTCTACGAAAAGTGCAGCAAGCCTGCTCGGCTGCGCCTATTTTCGGAGTCCAAAATCGAACATTTTCATCATTTTCGGGACACTTTTCTTCTTTTGAGTTGTTTTTCCGTCTCGGATCGTACATTGTGAGCCGCGAAAAGGACCTCGGCCTTATCTATCACATTTCTATTACCGCATCCCACGGCACCTTGGGCAAGACAATTTTGCCTCACGTAGAGGCTGGGCTCGCAAACCGAGGGCATGGGGCTTGGGACCAGGTCTCTGTCGTTCCGGGGCCCATAACTTTTGATCCGAAAGGAGTTACACGACGCACAACATAATGTTGGAAAGCTCTCCGAGAGATCTACGACGAAGGCAGCTAGCTTACTCGGCTGCGCCTATTTTCGTGGCCCAAAATCGAACATTTTCATCAGTTTCGAGACACTTTTCTTCTTTTGCACTATTTTTTCGTCCCGGATCGTACGTCGTGAGCCGCGAAAAGGACGACAACCTAATCCATGACATTTCTATTAACGAATCCCATGGCACCTTAGGCAAAACAATTTCGGCTCACGTAGAGGTTGGGCCCGTAAACCGAGGGCGTGGGGCTTGGGACCAGGTCTCCGTCGCTCCGGTGCCCATAAGTTTTGATCCGTAAGGAGTTACGTGGCGCACAGTATACCGTTGCAAAGCTCTCCGAGAGCTCTACGACGGGGGTAGCAAGCTTGCTCGGCTGCGCCTATTTTTAGAGCCCAAAATCGAACATTTTCATAAGTTTCGGGATACTTTTCTTCTTTCGCGCTGTTTTTCCATAACGGATCGTACGTCGTGAGTCGCGAAAGGACGACACCTGATCCATCACATTTCTATTACAGAATCCCACGGCACCTTGTGCAAGACAACATCGCCTCACGTAGAGCTTGGGCCCGCAAACCGAGGGTATGGGGCTTGGGACTAGGTCACGGTCTTTCCGGGGCCCATAACTTTTGATCCGTAAGGAGTTACGCGGCGCACAACATACCGTTGGAAAGCTCTCCGAGAGCGCTACGACGGGGGCAGCAAGCCTGCTCGGCTACGCCTATTTTTGGAGCCCAAAATCGAACATTTTCATCATTTTTGGTACATTTTTCTTCTTTTGCGCTGTTTTTCCGTCCCGGATCGTACGTCTTGAGCCGCAAAAAGGACGACAACCTAATCCATCACATTTCTATTACTGAATCCCATGGGACCTTGGGCAAGAAAACTTCGCATCACGTAGAGGCTGGGCCCGCAAGCCGAGGGATTGGGGTTGGGGACCAGGCCTCCGTCGCTCTTGTGCCCATAACTTTTGATCCGTAAGGAGTTACGCGGCGCACAGCATACCGTTGGAATGCTCTCCGCGAGCTCTACGACGGGGGCAGCAAGCCTTCATAGCTGTTGTCACGCCCCAACTCGACCTATAAAGGTTAGACTAGGGTGTGATCTAAACATTCAACTCCTTTCACATTCTTAATCATTCTAGGAGGTTTACACTTAACATTTTATTCTAGACTCCAAAATTTTCTGGAAATCCGGCAGCATAACGGCTGTAATTGGGCTCTTTGTTTTGACCTAAATTTTCTAACAGCCTCAAACTTTCAATTCAAGTTCATTCCCGACTAGAGTTTACTATTTTATCATCAATTGAATTGCTTATTGGTTATTTCGACGTCCCGTTTGATTTATAACCTAGCACGATACTATGTCTCGTTTGTCTATTTATCCTTGTTTCAAAATGTACCTGTTGATCTTAGCTTATTAGCGAGTACCTGTTGAGATTGGATAAGTTCGTTTGCCTATTCCTTAGCTAAGCATCATAACCTATGATAGATACTAGTGATAATAAAAGCAAAACGATCATAGTATGTCTAGTATCAGTCTACTTAATATAAGTACAAACCAAAATTAGACCCCAAATTACAACGGGGGTCTTTTACATTAGCAACAACAAGCAACATAAGATAAATGGTCTTCAAGCAGCACAAAATACACAAGTAGTCACGTTCAAGCAAAACAACAATAACAGGAAATCACTCCAGGGGTTTATCATTAGGTACATTGAGCTCGGGTTCCTGTACCTGTTCTTCTTCACCTGAAATGAGAAAAGAGGGTGAGTCCTTATGAACTCAGCGAGGGGGAACGAGAAATAAGTTTTTGAAACTCATTTTCCGGTTAAACTTATGAAAATCCCTTTCTCAAACATGAATACAACAGAAATACAAGTACAGAAATACAAGTACAGAACAGGATTACCGGTCTTTCCTCCCCGAGGTTCTCTAGGATCCAAGCGGGAGTACTTATACACATAATAAAAAGGATACGGTGAGCTTTTGCTCTCAGATCAGATCCAGGATCAGTTGTTGCGGCCGACTTCAAATCATTCCCCAAACACACCAGGTGGGTGTACTCCGGATGTACCCCAAGATCCTACGACCCAACTCTCCGAGGAAGTCTAGCCCCCAAGCGAGAGAGGGAATGGGACCATGGTGGTCACAGTAACACCGGCAAGCCCGATGCCACCCGGCGTACGTGATCGCTACCATGCCGACAGGAAAGGTTGCAACCTTGTATGCAATGCACATTCATGACAGGTAATATATATCACAGAAGGAAGACAACAAAGTAGGTTGCCTCCGGACAGTCATAGGATTGCACATTGACAGATAAACAAACAGGACACGATAAGACAAGAAATTTCACTTGAAAGGAATATAGAGTTATATGGAAATTAAACGGGCAGCCATGTAACACATGTAAAACAGGCCATATAACTCATTAAAAAGTCCACGCAATCAAATGATAAGATTATTCAACATGCAATGATATCAACATGGGTTCGGATGCAAGAAAAGCTTAATTGTCAACATGCAATGGTCAAGATCACTTTTGAAGTTATAAAACATTTACGGGCAGCCCACTAAGCCTATGATTCCAACACAATATCCAAATAATCAACACTTATTAAGACTACCTAGTCGTTAGGGCTTCCATTTCTAGTATATTCGTGCAATTTGAGCCTCAACCCAACTCAATGTCAATCTCAAACCATACATCATTTAATTCAACATCCTCAAACGTTCAAAACAGTCCACACAACATCCCAACACCACATTTCCACACAATTAGTACCACAAGAGAGGTTACAACAATTTTCCAAGCATATGACTAAATAAAACCTTTACTGCAATAGGCTGTTTTCTCACAATCAATAGGATAATCAAACAATCTCCAAATTCAGTAAATAAGATGTCAAATTAAAGCTTAATAAGTTAACTAAAATCAGAAACAAACCTTGCATCAATTGGAGTTCAGAATCATTAGTTATAGCCGAAACAGTGAAGTAGCACAAAACTGTCCAGATTTGCACACATTTCGATAATTGACGTTTTTGAGGTCCTTAGGATCAGTTTTAGCCTTGGTCCATTTCTGATAAAGTTGTCCAGAACTGAAAAATATAGCAGCACGCCAATTTTCATGCTTTTTGGACAACATTTACTAAGTCAAATATGGTTCGTTCCACAAGGTCAGTGCATCTGCCAAAACCTGATTCATTTTTCCAGATTTCCAGATTTGGTCACATTTTAATGATTTGCCATTTTGAGGATCTTAGAGTCAAAATTAGCTTCGGCCTATTTCTGGGAAAAATGTTCAAAACTGTCCAAACTAGTCACCCACCAATTTTCAAGCATTTGCAACATCATTTTCTTAGCTAAACGTACCTCGAACAGACTGGTCAGAGAGCTGTCATCCATTTCGACTTCACCTAGCATCATTTTCAAGCCAAGATCTTGCCATGCATGGTTGATTGAGCTTATGAACGACCATATAGCTCAAGTACAGAAGAAAATACACACATTTATGAGCATGCATGTGAGTTTTTAAAGATTTTTCAAAATGTTTTAACCCTCACCTTAGCAATCAACCACAAAGATGCACAAAAACTTGTTGAAGCTTCAAATCTCTTCTTCTTCTTGCTTAGCCGAGATTCCAACTTGGTTTCTCTATTTTTCCTAGCTTAGTGATCAATCTCTTAGCACATGCATGAGGTTAGAACAAGAAGAAAAGAAATGGAAGCCAAGAAAACTCACCTAGGCCGAAAATGGTGACTCAAAATGCTTGCATGTGTGTTTCTTGCATCCTAGCTTGCTTGGGTGAGTTTCTTTGCTTGTGGTTTGTCTTGATGCACCATAGGATGATGAAGATGAGCTAAGAGGTGGAGAGAACTCAGCCAAAACCGAAATGGAGAGAGAGAGAGTGAGAGGGAGAGAGAGTAAATGTGAGGAAAGTGAGAAATGAGAGAAAAATGAGGGTTTTGCAATTTTTTGAGCATGTGGTCAGCCTTGGGCTTCCAAATCTGAATTTTTGTGTCTTCAAGGTGGAATTTGAAATGTTAGCATGGGCCATGAGTGGTTTGGTCGAAAATGAGAGGAAATTGAGGTGGTTTTGGGCAATTTTTTTATGCATTAATAAGTGTTTTTGTGTCATGACTTGTCTAGAATCATTTTGAATTAAACATGCATGCAAAAATCTGATTTTGTGTCATCTTTTGAATTGTTTTAACATGTGTGTAAGAGAATGTTGGGTATTTAGGGATTTTAGGTAGAATAGAATATAGGGTATGTTTAGAGGTTTGTGAGATTTTGTCTTGTAGTGAGTTTAAAATATAATATTTAGGTGTTGGTGGATTTTGTAGAGATTTGAATTAGGATTATAATAATAGTTAGTGGATTGTGTAGGATTATTTTATTGTCTTGTGCTTTGTGTAGGATTCTTTATTGATTAGCGTGGTGGCACGCTTTCCTAAGTCTAGGGCACGCACTACGAAACCCACATAGAAATCAATACAGGGCACGAATCACGAGGTAGACACGAACTACGAGGTAAGACACGGACTTCAAGACTAATGCACGCAATCCAAGGTGAATGCACGTAAACCAATGCAAGACACGTAATTCAATGTAATGCACGCAAATTGAGGTACGACTCTTAAACCTAGGTTATGGTACGCAGTTCAAGGTTAGGGCACACGAAACGAGGTAACGCACGTACATCGAGGTCATGGCACATATTTCTAGGTACCGCACGTGAGTCGGGGATTAGGGCACACTATTCTAGGTCAAGGCACGTATGACGAGGTATGCACGAACACCAAGACAGGACACATAATCCAAGGTCGGTCATATAATTAGGGGTCTATGGCACGCAAATCAAGGTAACACACGTTATTCGAGGTCGGGCCTCACATCCTCCCCTCCTTAAAAGAATTTCGTCCCGAAATTCATTCTTGCCTATTGAGGTCATTTAGACGGATTCTGACCCTTGTTATTCTTCCTACTCCGGTTCGTCCCGT
>NW_026291967.1:0-26806 GCF_023091745.1 Budorcas taxicolor | reverse complement strand
GTTGGCCCTCTTGAAGCCAAAAAAAAATTGATAACTAAGACACGACTAAAGAAATAGTTTAATAGCCAATTAAATAGTTTAGTATTTTAAAGGTCCATCACTAAACCCTAGGCTGGCATATGGGCCAGTCCGGCATAACCCGACAGAGTCATTGGTCGAGAAAACTAAGTACGGCTCGACACAAATGTTTAATGGGTTGAGCTGGGTTGAGCTCATTTTTCAGAATACAGGACCTAGCTCAACCCACAAGCCTACTATCATGGGTCATGAGCTGGGCTGAGCCAGCCCATTTTTTTATTTTTTATTTTGTAATTAGTGTATTTTGAATACACACACACACACACACACATGTATGCACTAAGCAAATTAATTAGGGGTACTTGGATTAATAATTAAAAAAAATAAAATTTAAACTTAACTTTTTAAAGAAAAATTAATTTAACGATTAATGAGACACAAGTTGATTGATAATGTTAACATAAATTATAAAACATTACATATAACAAATTATAAGTACACGAAACATGAGCACATTAGTATTATAAACATAAAATAAACCATTATATAAATGTTTGATGAAAACTAGTAGAGAAGTTATCTATTTTATTATGCTCTTTGTACAAGTGCTAGGCCTACTGATGATGTGATAGGCTTCGCGGCAGTGACTCTCCAAATACTTGTTCTAACGGTGGTGGTAGGCTTGGTGACAGTGGTTGAATAACTACTTCAGGATTGAAATATTTTGAGACATTTGAGTATTGAGATACAAGGTAACTTACAAGCGTCTAGTTCTAAATAAACAATGAAATATAAATTTACGTTAACAATAGTTACAAATTACATGTCCCTATTCTTTAAAATACAAAAAATAATTCTAAACTTCTAATGAATCGATGTAAAAGATTTTCTTCTCTCATAGTCATAGTTATAGTGTATAGTATTATAGTAAAATGAATATATAAATATTTCAATAAAAGTGCTATTATAATTAAAAGAATACCTCAACAAAATTCAATTGAAGAAAAGTGGAGTTCATCTTCCTTAAAATAAATTAAAAGTTGAAAGTTGAATCAGCCTTAAAAGTTTGAATAATTGAGAGTTGAGAGTCTTGAAATTAACTTTGAACAATTAAAATTACTAGTTACTATTACTTACATTACATAATATATAATATTTCAATTTTTTTAATAAGTTGGCTCGAATTGTGCTTAATTTGTACTGGGCTCGAGTTGGGCTCGAGTTGGGCATTATCTGGGCTCAAGATGGCCCTTATCTAGGCCTAAACTGGGTCCAACTAGATTGGACTAGGTTGGGCTTGTGGGCTCAACTAGGCTGGGTCTGGGTTCAAACGGGTTAGGCTAAAAATTACATGACCTAACTTAGCCCACTCATATATGGTGGGTTGGACCGAGTCAAATCTATTTTTAATCAAGTTAGGTAGGGTCCGAATTTTTGTGTGTTGAGCTAGGCTGAATCTTTGTCGGCCCAATCCAAATGCCACATTTACTAAACCCTATAGGGTTATCCATTAGTAACACTTTAATGAAACCAAACCCTAAAGAATTCCTACTTGATTTAGCATTTAATGTATACTCTAATCGAATATTTTAGATTTGAACCCTACTCGCTATAATCCTTACTGTAAGATAAGTTCATTTGTATTATAAAAGCGTTTTTACAAAGAGAGAAAGATTTTCTACGCTCGTCTTTTCTTTTTCTCTTTTCTTTTTTATTCAAAAGCGCCTCTTTCTCTCTTACTCTCATGAAAAAGAAAACACACTTTTAGGAAATGTCACATGAAGCTGAAGTTTCGTATTTCACATTCCGTCTATCACATCAAAGAACCTAAATATTGACCCATAAAAAAAGAAAAAAAAATCGAAGGACCTAATTAAATAAATAAGGACGATATCGAACTCCAAAAAAAACATACGGGATCATGCATGAGGATTGAATAAAGCTCAAGTGCGAATTCAAAGAAAACCAGCGAAGCTTATGTATATTATTATATTATTTTCTGCTCCTTTTTGGAGTGAGTAACTTAGGTTCTATTTGCTTCACTTGAAAATAGAAGCAAAAAATGAAATCTGCTAAAACAATTTTAACGCAGATTTTTAGACAAACTGTAGTTTTTTTTTTAGTTTTTTTTTCAAAATATATAAACTTTCTTCTAGAATATTATTTCTTTCTTTTATTTGTTGTCAAAAGAATTGGAGCCTCTGTGTAAATTTTGACAAATTTATTGTTTAAATTCTCATAAAATATTTTGTAGGCCAAATGATCTTTTATTGTCTTTTATTGAAGCGAACAAAACAAAGAATATGTTAACTTATCGAAGAAAACCAAAAGTGTTGAAAAATAAAAACTCTATCCTACGCATTTTCTTTTCTTTATTTATTATTTATTTATTATTATTATTATTATTTTTTTGGCAAAGGAGGGACGGCACCGTCCAAAATTTTATTAATATCAAAAAAGAAAGTACAAAAGTATAGGGGGACATAAGACCTAACATCTACAGGAGGATGGGGGACTTACCTATCTCGTCATCCAATCTAAACTAGAAGGGCACAAACCGCCACTTCTTACAAAAGAACCTAACCAAAAGATCAAGTTGAAAAATGGAAAGATGAAGCCATCTTTCCATAAACCCCAAATCACAAAGTACAAGATAAAAGTCTATCTAATTCTAAAATGAGGTAAGTTTGCCTTTTCGGTGCAAACCATACCTTTAAGAATCTTAAAATCATGCAAATTGTAGATACAAGTCATCGAAGATGCCTAAGCTCCCAAATTAGCAAGGAAATCTGCTGGTTGGTTTCTCTCCCTGAATATATGAGAAATGGCATGTAAATCAACCAAGAGCTTTCTAGCCTTTTTGAAATCATAACAAAGTTCCCACGGCCCTTTACTATCTGAATGAATGAGGTTAACGATGCTATGGGCATCCATTTCAATCCAAATATTATGAAAACCATAATCTTTAATTTACACACTTCAAGACCTATCACCAATGCGAACAGTTCCGCTTTAAATGAGCTATTGCAATCAAAAGGACAGAAACAAACATCGTCAACCTCATATTTTTGTAAGTTTTGTCGTCAGAAAAACATCATATTAACACATAAACATTACAATGGCAAATTCCAAGGACACGGATCCAAGAGAAACAAAAATTACAAGCATATAGCTCAAGCTCACTGCAACAAAAACAAAGATTATAAGCAAAAAGGCCAAACTCCAACTCTCTGTTGGATTCTTTCTTTCTTTCTTTCTTTCTTTTTCTTTTGTAAACCATTTTGAAATTTCCCTACAGTCACAACAAGTGACCATTGGGAAAGTTCTCTATTTCTTTCTAACTTTTTTTTGGAATTCACCAGCTGGATTTGGCGGATGAGTCATGCTATTAATTAAAAAGAAAAAAAATTATTCTTGACACATTAGAGACTCATTAAGGGTAGAAAGGTTATTTAATGCAGTCAAAGAATTTGGTGTCGAATTTGACTATCATTTATCGAATGGAAGGAGCCGAGAGGGATATTATTTACAAAGGTTAGCTTTTCGATTCATAAAAAAGAAAAGAAGGATATATTACATTACCCTAGGCTTATGGCTGACAAACTCATTGTAATCTCACTACAAAAAAAAGTCTGAATTAGCGACACTTTTTTTTGCGGCGGTTTTTTAAAACCGCCGCAAAATATGTATTTTCATGCACTTTTCGCGGCGGTTCGGTAGACCACCGCTAATACCTCCATATAGGCGGTGGTAGTATGGAGTTTTAGCGGCGGTTCCATATAACCGCTGCTAAAATTGCATATTAGCGGCGGTTTTTAGGAACCGCCGCTAAAGGTTAAACTTTTCCCAACATCCTACTCGCGAATTATTTCCGCCGTTTATGAAAAGTATTAGATTTTATTTTATTTTTATTTGTTTTAGATGCGTTTTTATTATTATTGTCATATATGTAAAATATAAAACATATATTTTTTTTTGTCATAATATAGGTGGCGACTAACGTGTGATGAATTTTTTTTTTATTTTTTTTTCTAGTAGGCTCTTTTACAAGTATAGAAGTTACGTTTTTTTTTAATATATTTTTCAGTAAACTTCAACAACAATTTATTGTAAAAACTGCTACTTATGTCTAGTATTAAATAAAAGTTTATAGTTATTTACCTCCTATAGACTAATATTAAAAATATGAATATACTTGAATATGATTTTAACTTGAAATATAATGCATATAACAATATAAATACTATGTGATGATGATTATAGTGGTTTTTCAATTAAATTGAGTTTAAAACCATATTAGTTATCTTTTAAGAATTTGTTCAAATTTAAATATATTTTCTATAATTATAAATTTCACTAACCCATATATCGTCTTAATTCGATCTCAATTCTTATTTTAAGTACAATTGCTATAACACTTACACAATTTTCCTCCAAATACAATCTTACATATATTATATATTATTTTTTTTATCCAAATACTTTTTTTGTTGGTTTATATACTATCTTTTTGTTAAATTCTATTCAATTTTAGTAACCATAAATTATTTATATTCAAATTCAATTTTTTTATTCAATTTTATACATACATTTTATTAGTGAATTATATTGTACTTTTAATGAAGGTAAATCTAAATTAAGCTCCAATAAAGCATTTACTTCATTTCCAACCACCAAAGATTTGAGCACTAATGCTAATTTGATGTCTCAAAGCAAAATATACTCCAATTCATGTTTACTGCATGAATTCTCCAATGTGACACTATAACTCTTCACATTTCTATTAAAAAAAGGAAAATGTGAACCGAACATTTAAGTGAAGAAGATTGAAAACTATATAGAACAATTGAGAGTTTGTGATACCTGAAAAAGTGAAGAAGGTTGAAAACTTGTAAATCATTTTATGGAGTAAAACAAGTTTTAAAAACAATGATGACATGTATTTTATAAAATTTGAAGAGGTAATCTTGCATCTTTTTGACTTGATAATTGGCTTCCTCGGAATTTTAAAAGATGTTTTTGGAGTTGCTTCAATTGAGAATTTGGGTCATGATCTTTCTACAGAAGTAGAAGACTTCATTGAAGATAACGAGTGGAGTTAGCCATCAGACCTAATCTTTGATGTTGCCAACCTTAATATTGTTAATGTTTCTCCTAATCCAGTTTCATGTCATGTTATTATTTGGCTTGTAATCATAAGTTCTTAATTATATATTTGTATAAAACCTCTTTTTTTACTTGCATTGCATACATGAATTTGTAAGAATTTGATCATTCTTAAAAGATTTTGATGCAGCGTAGGTTTAAAGGGAGAAACAATTCGAATACAAGGTCGCAAAAAAAAAAAAATAGAATCGAGTAAATGTCAATAGTTGGTGTAAAATCAGTATCCTAATGTGCGTGTATGCTCAATTGAAGAAAAGATGCTCAGCATAATATTCTTCTCTTTGATATGGTCCCAATACTATTGATAGTGCGAATATCCGACTTCAAATGCCCGAGATATCACCTTCAAAAGATTGTTGTGCATAAGAATAGCTCAAAAGCGCTCGAGAAGGTTACTAACCAGCTTGAGCAGCTGAAATCTAGAGAGATCAGCCCATAACATGCTCGAGCAGGTGGCCAACCTACTTAAGCAGGTTAGTGATTTAACAAGCAGCCATTTATCTAGTTTAAATGCTCAAACTCCAACTTTGACCAAGACATTAGACTTGTTTAAATAGCATTTTACATGTTTGGAAAAAGGACTTTTGACATTCTTTTGTAACCCTAAACATAAGAAAAAACGTATCTTCATCCCAGAATAAATAAGAAATGAGATTTAGCCAAGACTAAAGGAGAAGGAGATTCACGAAGCCTTAATCATCATCATCACCATCTTCAACACATGAGCTTTCTTGCCTATTTTTTTTTTTGTCTTGTTTTTAGTTTTCGTCATCATGTCTGCACACTAAACCCCATGATTTGGGGTGATAGTTAGCTAGTTATGTGATATTATGTTAGGATTTATGATTTTGTCATATTAATTCGTATTGAATTTCTTTAATTTGGTTTTCTTGATTAATCATATATATATACTTGTAGTTAAAGTTTTGTATTTCAAGAATTCCTATTTTTCTTATGTTGGATCTTGTAGATTCCAGGAGTACCAATTAGGGATAACTATAATCTTAATTGATAATTGGATTTAATTGAGATAGGCAATCTATCGTGATAATTTATTCCTGATAATTGACATACTTTTTATTGAGAACAATAATGAAAACATTAATACTACAGAGGAAATGTTGACCAATAAATCTGATATAAATAATTTAGGTGTGGTAGATATTAAGTTGAGTACATCTAATAGACTCTTCCACTGTCAGATCCCACTATTTTGAGAAAATACATCACAAGTTTAATAAATTGATAATAGTTCTATGAGAACACCTATATATGTAAACTTATTGGTAAAAGAATATTTTAGTTGGAATATTCACATACTATTTGGAGTCTAATGTACATCATAAATTCATGAGACTCATTCTAGCTTGTGCAACTAGCATGTTGAGTAGATATATTAGCAATCTAAGGTAAGACTATTGGAAGGTAATTATAAGAGTTTTAAGGTATCCAATATACACTTTGAATTATGTGTTACATTATATGAGATATTCTATCATATTAGAGGGATATAACGATGCTAATTTTATATTTGATACAAAAGACTCAAAATCTGCAAGTGAATTTGTGTCTTAAGTCTAAGTCTAAAGAGTCGCTAATGAAAACCCTATCTAGTTTATTGGAGATCCCAAGATCTAAGTTCAAAGAAAAAATCAAATTATGTGCTACTCATTAGAGCACTGTGGGGGTAAAACTTCTACCTATTTCTATGACAAGCAGATAATGCTACTTGTAAAACTTTAGGATAAGTTTGGTTTTAATGATTCTTATATCTTGAAAAAATTGAATAGGTTACTACTGGATATTTTTAATAAGAAATTATATGTGTGTAGAGAGTGGGCTACTCCTATGAGAATTTTGAAGGTTGAATGCTCTAGAGTATTAATGAAACCAGGTGCTGTTTAGGACCTAAATTAACACAACTGTGAAAACTTAACAAGGTCTTAGGATACACCATAGCTAAACAATTCAAGACATTATACTTACTCGTTAGCAAATAAATCTAATAGCAATTAGTACTAAAGAAGGTTCAAAACCAAAAACTATCTATCTAAAGGCAGTATCTTTGTAATTGAACTCTCTCTTGGGTATGCTTATTTTTTGCATTCTTACTAGATAATTTCTATTTATATGGAGGATTGTAAGAGTTGGATTTTTAAACACTTATGAATATATTGTTTTCAACTATATTCCATGTAGGATCTACACATTTATGTGAGATAGATCGAGTATATTCATGATTCTCTTTTCGAGTAGATGAATATATATATTCTTATGTTAAAAGCAATCAAGTTATAAATGAAAATTTTGGTGATAAATATTTTAAGGTTTAACTTGGGAAAATGAAGAGATTTAGAGTTAATTTTCTCCGACATTGGAGAAGTAGAGCAAGATAGTTTCAACATTTCCTATAAAAATCAGGGTCCTAGGCCTCAATTTTACACACAAAAAAAGTGTTTTACAAAAATCTCTTGCATCCTAGTCCCCTCAGAGAAAGAGTGTTTCCTTGTTTTCTTAAGGACATTCCAACTATTATTATTATCTTAATTATCATTATCATTATGTTTCTTTTTATTGTTAAGATAACAATATGAATATTCATGTATTTTGTTCGGAACAGATAATCCCAAATTTGAAAAAATTAGATTACCTAGGGAATGAGATTATAACTAGGTTCATTACTTAATACCAAGCATAGGGATTGGAATAGAATTGAAAAGTTATTCTATTACAAATCCAATCTAACATACCAATCACCACTTTATCGTATAAAGGATGGGACAAATTTTATTTGACATTATCATCCAAAGTTTATATGAAACCTAAATTTTCAGTTGAGATTACCAACTTCAATTTGCAATTTATTTTCCAAGAGAAACAATTTTTCATATTTTTCTAACATGGAACATTTATTTGGATTTTTAGGGCATTCAATGTTGGGCTGTATAGGCCCAGCCCAACATACAAAAATTTGGAGCTAGATTAATTCAGTTGAGAGTGGGCTCGACTCGACCCAACCTACCATATATAGGTGGGCCGAGTTAGGTCATATAATTTTTTACTAAGCCTATATGAGCCCAGGCCCATTTCGACACAGGACCAACCTAGCCCAACTCAACTCAAGTCGAACTCAGGCCCAACTCGAGCCCATCATAGGCCCAGTAAAAATAAGCACAATTTGAACCCACTTATTAAAAGAAATTAAAATATTATGCATTATTCAATGTAAGTTATAGTAACTAGTAACTATTTTTTTAAAAATAAATTAGCAAGTCGTAGTAACTATATTTTTTGAATAAACTAATAATAACAAGTAGCAAATTTATTTTTTAAGTTGATAGTAAATGATTTCTCATCAAATCTTTTCTATGATATTGCAAAATCCAACTTACAACTTCAATTCCAAAAAAATAAAAATATAAAATCAAAGTTGATTAAGTCTGCACTTTTTCTTTACTTCTTAGCGACTTAGTTGTTGACAAGTTGGCAACAGCTTTAGACTAAATAAAAAATTTGGCAACGAGTATGTTGCCAATAGCTACTTTATATTTTTAAAAAATTAAATTTTTTTAATTTTTAATTTATATTTTAGTCGCTCAATAATTCCTATAAATATACTAACCATTTTTCATTCTTCTAACAGCAAATCAAAATCTTCTTTCTCTCAATTCTCTATGTATTCTTAAGTGTTGAGTATTTTACAAGATTCAAATTTCAATTATTCAAAGTTACAATTTTTCAAAGTTTTAAAGCTAATGCAACTTTCAAGTCTCAATTTATTTTCAAGGAGAGAAACTCCACTTTTCTTCAATTGAATTGGATTGAGGTATTCTTTTAATTATAATAGTATTTTTATTGAAATATTTATTTTCATTACCCCCAATTAGTTTGTTTGGCGTGTGTGTGTGTGTGTGTGTGTGAGTGTTGTGTATATATATATACTCAATTTCTCTCTCATACTAGTTCATAAATGCAAATGACACATGCATGTCACATATTTTTAATTCGACTCTTGGGCTTTGCACAATAGAGTTAATCTTGACCGGTTTTGACTTTGTCGTCTTGATCCCTTGAAGAATATGATAAAACTAGGCTTTAGATCAAGCAGTATGCTAAAATATTGATATGAATGAATATACTACCTATGCTGGTAATGGTAAAGTATTAATGCCCTTGAAATACTTTGTTCTTGACTAGGCACTGAAAATTTGGTATGTAGTTTGTTTTCTCTCTCCTAACCCCTTTTAAAAGAATATACTTGTATTAAAATTAAAAGAATTAGTAGAAATAGAGATATATATATATATATATATATATATATATATATATTAGTGTTTGTATATTAATATATCAAAATATATTAATCATGGAAAATTGATGGGCCTAGCCCAACCCAACTTGTGACCTATGATAGCGAGCTCTTGTATTTTGAGAAATGAGCTCAGCTTGCGTAGTCCACTGAACATATGTGTCGAATCAGACTCAGGTTTCTCGATTCATGATTCGGTCTGGCCAGGCCGGGCCAAGTTGGCCCATATGCCAATTGTACTTGTTACCAGTTTATTAAGATGGGGAATACTCACACATAAAGCAGCAAAAAAGGGCACGAAAGATTTACGAGGTTTAGCCCATTGCTCACGTCCACAATCTTATCTCTAGGATAAATACGGAAATAATGGTTACATTTTTTCAGGACAAAATTATAAATTAAAAAATTCTCTCTCGTGCTCACAATCACTGTAATCAGAATCGTACGATTCGATACGATTCACTAAAAAAATGATACAAATCGGATAGGAGAATCGTGAATCGACGTGAATCGGTACCGAATCGTGTGAATCGTTAGTGAATCGTACGATTCACTGAATCGTTCGCGATTCGGGTCAATTTTTTTTTTTTTTTTTTAAAGCCCAAAATATTTCAAAGTAGCTAACAAAATAAGCCTACTTTAGTAAAAAAATGGGACACAAAACTCGTAACCGATTGGACCACTTGTGTTTACAACAGCTTTTGAGCACTAGTTTGGACACTTGTGAAATGTGATATTGTTCCGACCAAAAAAAATAGTGTGATATTGTGATGCAGAAATTGTTTGGGCTGCTAGGAACAAGTGAAATAGTGAACAATCTAGAAAAGTAACAAAAACATATATTAATATTAATGCAAATAAAGAATCTCAACTAAAAACTGTTAATAGAAACATAATATGTCAAATATTAACTAGTTTCAATTTTGTGACCGAATCGGTACGATTCACGATTTGATTCGATTCACGATTCAAAAAAATTACATTTCGATTCACGATACGACTCACGATACGACAACTATGCTCACAATCACCCTTTTATCCAACTACACCCTATTTCAATCTCAAGGTCCAAAAATGTTAAAAGACATCTAACTACAAGCTAAAAAAGTCTATTTAACTAATCCTTGCCCTACAAGACAAATGCTTTTTCTTTTTCCAAGTTAATTCTAATTAAACTTAGTCTCCAGTGTGTCTTAATTATG
The DNA here is from genome assembly GCF_023091745.1 of Budorcas taxicolor. NCBI lineage: Eukaryota > Metazoa > Chordata > Mammalia > Artiodactyla > Bovidae > Budorcas > Budorcas taxicolor. Next base: position 16,111 of record NW_026291967.1, on the reverse strand, counting down.
CGTTTGGGTAGCGCTAGCATTTGGAATGGGTCGGCTCAAGCCCAACCCAAGAAAACTCGAACCCAACCTAACTCAGTTTAAAAGCAGGTTCGACTCAGCCCAGCCCACCATATATAGGTGGGCCGAGGTGGGTCATGAAATTTATGACTCAACCCATTTGAGGTCAGACCTATTTCTACTCGGAACCAACCCAGCTCAACTCTGAACTCAACCTAACTCGAGCCCAACTCGGGCCTATTTAATTTTTATGTTTATGCTACTAATGTACCTGTGTCTTGGAAGGTTATTGCTTGTTATATAATATTTTATCATTTATGTTAATAATATTAATCTACTTTTGTCTCGTTAACCATTAAATTAATTACTTTTCTTGAAAATGTTAAGTTTAAATTTTACTTAGATTTTTTTTTTTAATCCAGCATTCCAAGTTCTTTTATATATATATATGTGTGTATATATGTATATATATATATATATATATATGTATATTTGTATTAGTGTTTGTGTATATGTATATTTGTATGTATATTAGTATGTATAATATATTCAAAATATACTAATTACAAAAAAAAGATGGCCCAACCCAATTCGTAACTCATGGTAGTGAACTCGTGGGGCGAGTTGGGTCCTGTGTTTTGAAAAATAAGCCCAAGCTAGTTCAGCCTACCAAAAACTTGGGCCGAGCTAGCTTTAGTTCTCTCGACCCATGACTCCTATGGGTTGGGCTAGACTGGCCTAAATGCGAGCTCTGGGTTTGGGCTATATACTCAAGCCATTACCCAACAAACCTGGGCTCAAAGTTTTAGGCCATCAAGCACCATCTATGTTATATGTTTGAGAATAATTGTCTTGAACCAAATATCTACTAACACAACAATAATAACTCAAATTAATAATGAAACCAATGTTACTAGTGTATAAAGTATATATGTACCATCCCTTCCACCAATATGTAACATTAGAGTCTACCTCTCCTAATACAAATCTTGTTTTCATGACGTGCCCAACGCATATCACAAAAGTTTAAAAAATAGATTAGGGAATAAAAACTCAATTAGGTTTGACTTATTAGTAACGGCAATAGTTTTGTCTCTTAGGAAAAGAACAGTAAGTGGCGTGCTGCTTTTTCCTTTTTGGTCAGAGTAAGCTGCTTATATGTCAAATACAATAAGGATAATTTTGACTCCAAGTTAACCCAAAAACGAATAAAACATAGACAATTATACAACACATAATTTGACGATTATATTAATAATAATTTTTTTAATAGAAATTAATTTATTTTTTTGATTAAATATACATATAAATTCTATATACTTAGTAAAATTAGTAGAACCCCTGGCCGCTTAATAAATCCGTCAGTAGTGCTGTATATTGGTCTAAAAAAAAAAAAAAAAAGAAGGTAACGTGCCGCCAACTCTGCACCTTTGAACCATCCATTGACGAGGACAAAGTGGAATTGGATGAGTTCGATTTTTCAATGCAGTTTGCTATAGACCAAGAAAAACAAAAGCGGATCAGTTGGGGGACAAGTTAACTTTTACAGAAATAATTCAAGAAGCAAAACAATAGCATGGGCAATAAAACTTCAAATTTGGCTTGCTACCTGTTGCGATAGAATAATCATCCTAATTTTAAATCACTGACCACTTTCCATAGAATGCAATCAATGGCCTCACTCACGTGTGTACCACAGAAAGATAAATGATTATAATGTTGCACTTTTAAAGATAAATACTATGTCAAATACGCTAAATATAAGGGGCTAAATTGGGTATTAACCCATGTTTATTTAACTACAATGTGTTTGAGACCTAATATTTGTGTTTCTTTCAATGAAAATTTTCTTTTTGTTATATTATTTTTATTGGGAATAATATGTTTATTTTTATTATATTATTATTATTATTATTATTATTATTGTTGTTGTTGTTGTTGTTGTTGTTGTTGTTGTTGTTGTTGTTGTTGTTATTATAATAATAATTATTATTTATATTTTTATTTATATTTTTATTTTATTGTTATTAAATAAATAAATTGTCTCAAACACAAATGGACAAATAAATGTGGATAAAAAGCGTTAATTAATTTGCTGCTAACTGCGCCCGTGGGGCTATAGAAGTTCAAGTAAGTGTTGATTGGCTGAAATAATTAAAGCAGCATAACATAAGTCAAATAAGGAGTCCTGCATGGGCAAGAATTTCAAATTCGGCTTGCAGCTAGTTGCCATTTTTAGAATAAAAGTAGAAGTCAGTGGAGCTAGTTGCCATTTTTAGAATAAAAGTAGAACTCAGTGGTTTCATTCAGTTTCGCATCTCTAAACATTCAAGTATTGATATGTATATTTTTTCTTTCTTGATCATGTGGGACATGTGAATTCAACACATATTTTTGTATTATATTTTCACTGTTTAAATAATATACAAGAAGTAACTGGGAAGCTACATCCCACAAGAAGTTAAAAGAAGTGAATTAAAAATTAAAAAGGTGTTGGGATGATTTGCTATTTAAACTCAAAAACGCTGATTGAGATTGTAAAACCATACATACTAACAGGGAAGCTCCAACCCACAAGCAACAATCCCAACGCTCTGATCACTAGTATTTGGTTTTCAGTTTTCAGCTACAAGCCTACAAGCAATGTTGGCATCTCCAGTAAGCCATTTTTCACCTCAAGGAGCAAACCCAAAGCTCCCTCTGCGAGCTAACAGTACTCTAATCTTTCATATCTTTCGAGTCTACCCTACAATATGGGGTAAAAAGCCAAAATAAATTATTTGGATTTCTAATAAAGTTATGCAATTATTTTTTCATAACTACTTATCACTTTACCATTATTGATCTCCTTGATTACACTATTAGGGGATCCAAATTCTCTATTCAAAGAAACTAGGACTTGACTCCTCTACAATTCATTTCTCTATAATTATACGCAATATTTATCTCGATTAATGCCAAGTGTGACTAAATATCATCTACCGACTATATTAATCTTGCTGAAACTAACTTTTCACCCATGGTTAGAAACTATTAAATACCAAAATTTTAACTACCATATTTAATTAGCAAAACAAAGATTGAAACATATGATTGTAAAAAAAAAAATCCATTCATGCCCCAAGAATAATAATTCACTAAAATTTAAGATAATCAGAAATAAAGTTACTAATTCTACTATCAGCATGAGTTAGCTCAAACAAAAAACAAAAGAAATAAACAATAAGTTTGAAGCTTTATAAAGAACAAGGTAGAGAAGCAGGAAAAAAATAATTGTTTTGTAGTGTTTAAATGTGATCTAAGTAAAAAAAAAAAAAAAAAGAATGGGTATCTCTAAAATTGTGTAAATGAACTTCATTTGAAGCTGTTTTGCTATAATTGCTTCAACTGTAACACTAAGAAATGCTACCTACTCTCTTTTATATATATATATCGTCTTTATTTCTTTCTCTCTAAATGATAAGCCGGAATCGTAAGGCTTTTTAAGTTTCACTAGACAAGTTGAAGCAAATATTATATGACTTCTTTTATTTTTATTTTTATTTAAAAAAAATAAATTGTATGACTTCTTGGAGCAAAAATCTAATGGTTTAATTTTTTTTTTTTTTTTTGTCCAACTTCTATAGATTTTTCTCAAAATTTTAAAGACCATTTATTTTTCACACTAAACACTTTGTGCATTTTTGGTTGAGCCTATAATTAAAGCTATAATATCTTTTTTCTCCCAAGGCTTTAAAGACCATAAACCACGTGCCATAAAAAAGGCTCACATAATATTTTTTGGAGGAAAAAAAAAGTATGGCTTCAAAAGCTAAATATGGCTTCCATATTTGTTTTACCAATTAAATATGATAGTTTAGATTTGGTATTTAATGTTTTCTAATCATAGTTAGAAAGTTAGTTTAGCCAGATTAATATAGTTTGTTGATGATATTTAGTGACACATGGCATCAATCGGAATAATAATTGAAATTGTAGATAATAGAATTGTAGATGAGCCAAGTCCAAAAAACAGGCCTCAAGATTCCAGCCATGCTTTGTGAAAATCAATACGAAAGTGTTGGGGAAGATAATAAACCCAAATAACAAAACTTTGTGAAAATGTACTCGTAAACGTCATAATACCAAGAAGCAAGTGACAATGAAATCTAACAACAATACAACAATGTTCTAATATTTACATGGAAAACTTTAACGAGATGAAGATGGCCATAGTCCTAATGCCAGAAAATGAAAGAATATAACACAGCTTCTACATATAGGACAATGTTTCTTTATCACAATGCCACCCCTAGTACCATAATTATCAAATCGTGAATCGTATCATGAATCGAAATATAATTTTTTTGAATCGTGAATCGTACTGATTCAGTCACAAATTTAAAACTAGAATTCTAGATGTTAATTGATATATTATTTTTTCATTAGTAAAAATAAACAACAAAAAACAAGTGAAAGCCAATTTGAATTTTTGATCTTGTAATTATAGTTGAAAACTAATGTTAAATCATGAATAGTTTTTTTTTTTTTAATTTGTTCGTGTTTTAATAATAGGCTAATTGTATATTGCTTGCAAAAAAAATTGAAGTGGGATTTTGGTTTTTTTTTTTGGATTTTTTGGGCTTTTTTTGGTTTGACCTGAATCAGGAATGATTCACCGAATCGCACGATTCACTACGATTCACCACAATTCACTACGATTCGGTGACCGATTCACCTAAATTAGCAATTCACTAATAGATTTGAATCAATTTTTATGCGAATCAGATCGAATCATATGATCGTATCACAATCGTACGATTTCAAAAACTATGCCTAGTACTATTACAAATACATATATGAAAATGGACAGCAAAACCAACTAACTAACCTAAGATGTTATAATTTATTGGGACAAATTCAATCCTCACCAACATATTATATGTCAATAAGAGACCTTTTCTTTATCAAGATTCTAACAAATAAAATTTATTACTAAAAACAGCAGGACCTATTTCCTTTAATAGACTGCCTACGTACCCAATCGGGATTAAGAAGTTATCAAGGTGCACGTAGTTCTTACAACATATAAAATCCCTAACAACTTTTAATATAGTGTTCTACTTCCCTTATAACAATCAGGGTCCTAGGTTTGGATTTACACACAAAAGTTTTACAAAATTTACAAGTATTTGTAGTTATGAGTGCTCCTATTACAAGAAGAAGAGACCGTTGTATCTTGAGGGGCTTGCGATATGAAGTGTCAATATCCATAACAGGGTGTTAAAGTGTTAAATGATATTGAATCCAATTTAAGCCTTGGTCTAAGTTTTTTTTAATTATCGTATTTATTGTTATTGTTTTTACTATTTTATATATATATGGATAAGATTATATTCCTATTAGGTATTCTAGAATATATTCTATCAGAATTTATTTTGGTCCAAATTTACATTTAATTTTTTTATGTTTATAATTCTGAAATTATTTGCTGATAAATTGTTTTTGTTAGAATTTTAGTCTAGTGATATACATTTTAAATCCATTAGTTACTGAAATTGATTTCCAATTAGATTAAAGTGCTTTTGTTTGTATATTTTGAAATTAATATTCTATCAAAATTAATTTGTCATAATATTTTCAATTTGAAGTGTTGGAGAATGTAAATGTAAGTGTTGATGATGATCCGGTGGTGCCAGAAGCCCAACTCATGGTAGTCTCTCTCGATCCTTAAGGCCTCGTGATACCCGAAGCCCATCCCATGGTTGAACCCACTATTCCTCAAGGTTTTCTTGCTCATGACATTCATGCTTTTTTAAATACCCATCAATCCACCTACATCCAAAAAAACATCCTCTAAATCTAAAAATGGATCCCCTAGATCCATACATGACTCCCCAAACTCCAAATCCGATAGCCCCAAATTCAAATTTATCCCTCACCATAATGACTCGTGGGGCTTGCTTCCTCCACCCTCCCACATAATGATCTTTTGGAGGTTGTTGGTTTCATTGATTTTTGAGGAGCTTGAAGAACCATGAAGATTTTGTGATGCTCTTGTCTCTTTGATTTTAAGTTTTTGTTGGTTTACTACTTTGATGGCTTGTGATTTTTTGATTGTTCCATTTGGCTTGGTTTTCTTCTATCTTTTCATGTGGGAGAAATCCTTCTCATTTGCTCTTTAGTTTACCATATGAAACTCCTAACGAATATCCAACTCTCCACGTTGGGTCTCAACCTTACCTTGATCCATATTCATTGTCGATAGATCTATCTTTATCACTCTCACAAGTTTTTAGATCTCTTATGCACCTTAGCTACTCTTTCTGGATCCAGTAGTTTTTCTCTGTGCACCCAAATCACCATGAGACACCACAATCTTACTCCATCATCTGAGCCCTGCTTCCTAGCTCCTCTAAGAGTCCATCGATTACCTTGACATGTGTACACCAGTTACGAGATTAACATCAATCTAAATGTTGATAGCTATTGTAGCTATAAATAATTGTGAGATACATCAAATGGATATAAAAATAACCTTGTTAAATACTGATTCAAATGAAGAAATCTATATAGAACAATTGAGAGTTTGTGATACCTGAAAAGTGAAGAAGGTTGAAAACTTGTAAATCATTTTATGGATTAAAACAAGTTTAAAAACAATGATGACATGTGTTTTATAAAATTGGAAGAGGTAATCTTGCATCTTTTTGACTTGATAATTGCTTCCTCGAAATTTTAAAAGATGTTTTTGGAGTTGATTCAATTGAGAATTTGGGTCATGATCTTTCTACAGAAGTAGAAGACTTCATTGAAGATAACGAGTGGAGTTAGCCATCAGACCCAATCTTTGATGTTGCCAACCTTAATATTGTTAATGTTTCTCCTAATCCAGTTTCATGTCATGTTATTATTTGGCTTGTAACCATAAGTTCTTAATTATATATTTGTATAAAACCTCTTTTTTTACTTGCATTGCATACATGAATTTGTAAGAATTGATCATTCTTAAAAGATTTTGATGCAGCGTAGGTTTAAAGGGAGAAACAATTCGAATACAAGGTCGCAAAAAAAATAGAATCGAGTGAATGTCAATAGTTGGTGTAAAATCAGTATCCTAATGTGCGTGTATGCTCAATTGAAGAAAAGATGCTCAGCATAATATTCTTCTCTTTGATATGGTCCCCAATACTATTGATAGTGTGTGTGACGCCCAGACCTGGCATATAGATTTTTAATTAGAAATTGCATATTTATTTTACTAAATTGCATTTTAATTAGATTTTTAATCCTGGAATTTTACTTATCATTATTATCTATAATTAATAAATTAAGTAATGAAACTTCATGAAATAATTATTTTATTATTATTTTATGAGAAACAACAGTTAATATTTCATTATTGTAATTATTTTAATTGTATTTAATCAACTTGTCAAGAATAATTATTTAGTTACTTTAGTATTTTTTTTATTAAAAGTCACCTTGTGAATATTATAATTAATTTTAAATTGCTAATTTAGTGTGAAATCCCGAATTTAAGAATGATTATATTGCTATTAAATTACCCCTTTAGATATATATCAGTTATAAATAATTGATTTACGTAGAATAGTTAATAAATTATTATTATTCCGTTATTGCATTTAATTAATTTAAGGAATAATTGACTCCGGGATAATTATTCTTAATAAATTGTGTTGTTATTTAAATTTATCTTAGGTACTTTTAATCGGTTGTCTTTAAATTGAGTGCGAAGCCGGGCCGGGACTGAGCAAATTTCCGAGACACCCGGTCTTTTAATCTAATTAGTTGATTTTGAGGTCTTCAATAGGAAATAATAATAATAATAATAATAATAATAATAATAATAATAATAAAATTAAATAAATAGCAAAAATAACTCAGCCACATAAAATTTTATCTCACCCACTCTCATGTACACACACGCGCGTAGCCACACAAACCCACCAACATCTGATTTTTTTTTTTCATCTCTCACTCGACACACACACATGTACCTCACCCACACAATCAACACTCATCTCACCACTTTCACTCCACCAGCATACCATCGGGCAGACAGAGAGAGAGAGAGAGAGAGGCTGCAGCTTTGGCGAAAAAGAAGAAGAGAAAATAACAATTTTAGTTAGGGCACGAAACTCTTCATCCGACGGCAAGCTCGACATAAGGGGCAGGAATCAGATCCGAATCGGGGACTTAATTCATGTGAGAGATTTGTGCTATCTTTGTGTGTATTTGTGTGTTAACATGTCTATAATCTTGATCGTAAGTGGGTATATAATATATGTGCTTAATCTTTCAAGAAATTTGAATTTTTAACTAGATTGGTGTGGTAGTAGAGCAATTCTTTAGGTGTTAACATGTGAGGGAGTCTTGGTTTTTCTGCATTTAAATTATTTATATGTGTTGTTGGTAGTTGATTATAATGAAGATTATGATTCTTGAGAAACAAAGTGCTTAAATTGCTTAGCTAGGTTTAAGATTAGAAATACTCAATGATTATTGGGCTGAAGTTTAATGGAGACCATATGCTTGTTAGAATGACTAAGAGAAACCTATAGTACCTTCTATGTGAACTAATTAAGACTTGGTCAGACCTACAAGCTAAAGTCCCATGCATTATAAACATAACCTTGCACCAAAAAGCTTTAAAAAAATGGGGGTTTTGGGGTGTGGGGAATGCGGGATAAATGACTGCCCCGTGTTGGCAGTCCCTATGCAGCGATGAAACAGTCATTACCAGCGGCTTGCAGCTGCTAGGAGGTTATCTCCTTGTTCAATTTCTTGTTTCCCAATTACTTTATGACTATTATGTAAAAATCGTGTTTCGTAGCTAGTCTTGCATCTTTACTTTTTTCTTTTCTTATGTGGAAACTCTTAGGTGGACAAATAAAGGTTAAGAAGATGGTTTAAAAATAGGTGAAGGAAAACTGTTACATAGGTAAGACTTAACGTAAGAGTTTATATTTGAGTTAAGCTCGTAAAGTTGATTAGTAAATACGGTTAGAATATGAAGATTTTAGATGCTAATGGGCTACTCGATTGATGTGGCCTGAAGGATTTAACTCACTGTGTTTTACTCATTAAAATAGTTAGCTTGTGTTAAGCTTTAGATTAAAGTCTACTGGTTCTAGTTAAAGAATTTCATACTACTGCATGAAATAATTGCATAGCAATAAATAATGTTGCTGCTGGTATATAGTTTATGGGTAGTTATGAATAACATTGTTGTTAGTAAGTAATTTTTAAGTAGTTATCGATAACATTATATTGATTACTACTTCTATTATCTTCACGAAGGTGTTACTATTTGTACTATCGGAGCTGAATATGAGTTGAACTATGGGGTAGTTTAGAGCATTTAGTGTTATCTAGTTAATACTTTTAACGAGTAATTGGATTAGCAATGCTGAACTGTCTTAAGGAATTGTGTAAGATGCTTAAAGAATTAATTCGAACAAGCTGAAATAAAGTTGATGACTATTACATGTTAACTGGATTATGCAGGTAGAATTTAATTGACATTGGGAAGCCGTTTAACCTAAGTAGTAAAGTAATTCAAGAGTCACCACCACCTTAATGTGGATAGTGGCTACCCTAATTACTAAAGTCAGTTAGTAGTTGAAATGGTTCAATATTAACAATTCATTTAGTTTGATTTATTCATTCCACATAAGCTAATGAGCATACTTTCGTTTTCTAAAAGAAAAGCTCACTTTATATTGCTGGGAAGTCATGTAAATCTTATATAAGTTAATGTTTACTCATCAATGCTTAGTTATATGTACGATTAAAAGAGTCACATCCTCAATTGGAATTCATTATTGACTACTTAATTCTATTACTACATGAATGAGGATAACCTGCTTTGTTGTCCTCATTTCTGTGCCTAGTAAAGATAAATGTTGTATGTACTATTTATTTGTTATCTCGTGATCTTGTCTTGGGGTTGCGCAACCTTTTCGGACATGGTAGCGTCGAGAAACATGGGCAGCATCGGGCTTGCCGTGCTCCCTCGACTACCATGGTGCCTATTCTCTTCTCGCTAAGGCATACTCCACTACCCCAGAGACGTGGTTCACCTGCTGGCATGGACCTACCTCGGGAGAAAGGGTCGTAGGATCGGGATACATCCGAAATATTCCAATTGTTGGTGTTTGGGGTTTGCCAGCATGTTCGTAAAGTTCGTGTGGTTCGAGATTAAAAGCAAGAAGATGAACCGTATCCTTTTTAATATGATTGTTACTTATAATTGTATTCCTATTAAAGTGTTGGTTAATGTTGAGTTGTTGTTTAATGTGTGAGATGTTTTACTGCTATTTATGATTTGTTTCCGAGCTAAAACTTCTAAGTAAGCTTGTAGCTTTATTTCCTTGAGTTAGCATTTAGTCTTGCAATTGATTTTATCACTTAGTCTTATTATTACTTAGCTACATTAATATACTTGGTTTATCTGCATTGCATGAGAATCTTGTGAAAACCTCTCCGGGTATTTGTACACCTCCCTCACTGAGTATACTCATAATGTATACCTCATTCTCTCTTTTCTTTAACTTTTTCAGGCGAGGCAGGGTTCAGTTCCTCTAGAGACGGAAGAGGAGGCTCGGGAGTCTCATTGAGTTCTTATGTAGCGTTGTGTGGTAGTTCTTGTAAATGTAGGGGTTAATATGCAATCTTTGAGGCCTTGTGTGCCTTGTAAATATTTGATAAATGTAAATATGTAACTAAGCTAAAGTTCACCTAGGCTAGCGGTCTGTAATATTTTTGGAGGACATTAAGACTGTTAGCTATCTAATCTAGAACTCTATAGACTATTTTGCTAAGACTAGATAACTAGCGTTATCTTGGGAATTTCAATGTCTTGTGTTAATTGTGGAGTTTTGTGTGAAAATTCCTTTGGGAAACAGGTATTAGAATATCCTATAAACAGGGGAGACTCCGCCCGTTTTCCCTCGTTTTTCATGCCTTGGGTTTGGGTTTTAGGACTCTAATCTCGTGAGGGATCGGGGGTGTTACAGTTGGTATCAGAGCTTCTTTAGTTAGCTCTCAGCCGGGACTGGGTCCTTGGGCTGTTGGGTAGCAACCCCTGAATGTGTGCATGAATGAATGTGTGTACTTGTATATGAGGCTTGTGTGTTTTTGAATACATGTGTGCCCTACGTGTCATAATTGTGTATATGTGAAGATTGTATGATACTTGTATTTATGTGATTAAATGCTTCTCCAAATGATTTCTACGAATAACTACTTGCCTCAAATACTAGTAATGATATGCGTGATTGAATTCTGTGAACTAAGTTGTTACAAATAGCATGATAACTTGCTAATCCCACTAAGAGTTATTAGCCTTTAGTATAGTTGATAATTGCATAATAGACTAAGGCATTAATTGTGCATATGAAATAATTGCTTAGCATGTGAAATTCTATCACATATAATATGAGCATCTTATGAGAAGTCTAATATAAATGACATCAACTGCATGCATATATCACTCTTAAACTGGTAAGTAACCTCTTCCCCTCTGTAGAGCAAATATGGAAGAAGGCAAGTTACGGGGGATGAGGGGGTCATCAAGAGAGGAGATAGGTTATCATACCTCTATTGCTGAGCAAGTTCGGGTGCTGGTTCAAATGCTTGTATGATACTTGTATTTATGTGATTAAATGCTTCTCCAAATGATTCTACGAATAACTACTTGCCTCAAATACTAGTAATGATATGCGTGATTGAATTTTGTGAACTAAGTTGTTACAAATAGCATGATAACTTGCTAATCCCACTAAGAGTTATTAGCCTTTAGTATAGTTGATAATTGCATAATAGACTAATGCATTAATTGTGCATATGAAATAATTGCTTAGCATGTGAAATTCTATCACATATAATATGAGCATCTTATGAGAAGTCTAATATAAATGACATCAACTGCATGCATATATCACCCTTAAACTGGTAAGTAACCTCTTCCCCTCTGTAGAGCAAATATGGAAGAAGGAAAGTTACCGGGGATGAGGGGTCATCAGAGAGGAGATAGGTTATCTAACCTCTATTGCTGAGCAAGTTCGGGTGCTGGTTCAAGTAGCAGAAACCTATGTTGAGAGTGGTACGGGGCCTTGAAATTCAGATCCTGCAGGAGTCATTTGGAGGGGTGACTAAGGGAGAAAAGAGGCAACATGACCCAAAAACAGGGCCTAGTCAGACTACCAAGAGGTCTTTTCAGCTCGTGCGTTGTAGTTATTGTAAACGCAGGGGCATTCTATTGTAGATTGTTGGAAACGAACGGGACGTTGTACAAGTTGTGGAAGCCACTTACATCAAGTGAAATACTGTCCTAAATGGGAGACAGGAATGAGTGGTACTACCCAGGGCAGTGCTGCAGATGGGGCTTCTACCCACAGGGATCTGGCTATGGTATACTTCGTGGACCCGCAGGGAGTACTTCAGGGATTGGGTAAGAATCAAAAGAGTCTATTTCATATTTAAATAATTACTGTTGGCATGCATTCATACTAATCTATAAGGAGTTAGAAGCATCCATATACATGACTGGTTTTCTACGGAGAGGTGACGATTGCAGTGGAGTTTCTTGTGGGATATTCTTTTGGTATTTTTATTGGGGAGAATTATTTAATGTCAGTCGACCTTTAATAGCATCTCTATTAGTAATATCATTTGGAAAACTCAGTTGGCCTTCTTGTTGGTATTGCATTTGGAATTCTTGTGTGGCATTTCTATTTTACGGAAGCATGATTAGCTGGTGCTCCTTATAGGGACCTTTATTTGGTACCCTTATTCTGAATTTTCAATATGGAATTCTTGCGCATTCTTATGAAAAAATTTCATGGATTCTTAATCAATAATTAGAACTAGTGGTATTCTTTGAGACCAGGGATTATGATTCATATTATTTTACTTCATCTTGGCATTTACTTGAGATTCAGAATTTTAGAATGGGTTTCTTGTTCGACTCTTTTATCGGAATTCGTATGTGGAGTTCTTTTGGCATTCTTGGGCGATGCTTCTCTTCAGCAACAATTTCGACCGGGGTTGTCATGGTTTGTTGTGGAGATCTCTTTTGAGAGTAAGGAATTGCGAGGACGCAATTCTTTGTAGGGGGGAAGAGTGTGACATCCAGACCTGGCATATAGATTTTTAATTAGAAATTGCATATTTATTTTACTAAATTGCATTTTAATTAGATTTTTAATCCGGAATTTTACTTATCATTATTATCTATAATTAATAAATTAAGTAATGAAACTTCATGAAACAATTATTTTTTTTTATTATTTTATGAGAAACAAACAGTTAATATTTCATTATTGTAATTATTTTAATTGTATTTAATCAACTTGTCAAGAATAATTATTTAGTTACTTTAGTATTTTATTTATTAAAAGTCACCTTGTGAATATTATAATTAATTTAAATTGCTAATTTAGTGTGAAATCCCGAATTTGAGAATGATTATATTGTTATTAATTTACCCTTTAGATATATATGAGTTATAAATAATTGATTTACGTAGAATAGTTAATAAATTATTATTATTCTGTTAATTGCGTTTAATTAATTTAAGGAATAATTGACTCCGGGATAATTATTCTTAATAAATTGTATTGTTATTTAAATTTATCTTAGGTACTTTTAATCGGTTGTCTTTAAATTGAGTGCGAAGCCGGGCCGGGACTGAGCGAATTTCTGACACCCGATCTTTTAATTCTAATTAGTTGATTTTGAGGTCTTCAATAGGAAATAATAATAATAATAATAATAATAATAATAATAGTAATAATAATAATAATAATAATAATAATAATAATAATAATAATTAAATAAATAGCAAAAATAACTCAGCCACATAAAAATTTTATCTCACCCACTCTTATGTACACACACGCGCGTAGCCATACAAACCCACCAACATATGATTTTTTTTTCATCTCTCACGCGACACACACACATGTACCTCACCCACACAATCAACACTTATCTCACCACTTTCACTCCACCAGTATACCATCGGGCAGAGAGAGAGAGAGAGAGAGAGGGAGGGGCTGCCGGCAAGCTCGACGTAAGGGGCAGGAATCAGATCCGAAGTAGGGACTTAATTCATGTGAGGGATTTGTGTTATCTTTGTGTATATTTGTGTGTTAACATGTCTATAATCTTGATCGTAAGTGGGTATGTAATATATGTGCTTAATCTTTCAAGAAATTTGGATTTTTAACTAGATTGGTATGGTAGAGCAATTCTTTAGGTGTTAACATGTGAGGGAGTCTTGGTTTTTATGCATTTAAATTATTTATATGTGTTGTTGGTAGTTGATTATAATGAAGATTATGATTCTTGAGAAACAAAGTGCTTAAATTGCTTAGCTAGGTTTAAGCTTAGAAATACTCAATGATATTGGGCTGAAGTTTAATGGAGACCATATGCTTGTTAGAATGACTAAGAAGAACCTATAGTACCTTCTATGTGAACTAATTAAGACTTGGTCAGACCTACAAGCTAAAGTCCCATGCATTATAAACATAACCTTGCACCAAAAAGCTTTAAAAAATGGGGTTTTGGGGTATGGGAATGCGGATAGCTGACTGCCTCGTGTTGGCAGTCCCTACGCCAGCGATGAACAGTCATTACCAGCGGCTTGCAGCTACTAGGAGGTTATCTCCTTGTTCAATTTCTTGTTTCCCAATTACTTTATGACTATTATGTAAAAATCGTGTTTCGTAGCTAGTCTTGCATCTTTACTTTTTCTTTTCTTATGTGTGAAACTCTTAGGTGGACAAATAAAGGTTAAGAAGATGGTTTAAAAATAGGTGAAGGAAAACTATTACATAGGTAAGACTTAACGTAAGAGTTTATATTTGAGTTAAGCTCCTAAAGTTGATTAGTAAATACGGTTAGAATATGAAGATTTTAGATGCTAATGGGCTACTCGATTGATGTGGCCTGAAGGACTTAACTCACTGTGTTTCACTCATTAAAATAGTTAGCTTGTGTTAAGCTCTAGATTAAAGTCTTTTGGTTCTAGTTAAAGAATTTCATACTACTGCATGAAATAATTGCATAGCAATAAATAATGTTGATGCTGGTATATAGTTTATGGGTAGTTATGAATAACATTGTTGTTAGTAAGTAATTTTTAAGTAGTTATCGATAACATTATATTGATTACTACTTCTATTATCTTCACGAAGGTGTTACTATTTGTACTATCAGAGTTGAATATGAGTTGAACTACGGTGTAGTTTAGAGCATTTAGTGTTATCTAGTTAATACTTTTAACTAGTAATTGGATTAGCAATGCTACACTGTCTTAAGGAATTGTGTAAGATGCTTAAAGAATTAATTCAAACAAGCTGAAATAAAGTTGATGACTATTACATGTTAACTGGATTATGCAGGTAGAATTTAATTGACATTAGGAAGCCGTTTGACCTAAGTAGTAAAGTAGTTCAAGAGTCACCACCACCCTAATGTGGATAGTGGCTACCCTAATTACTAAAGTCAATTAGTAGTTGAAATGGTTCAATATTAACAATTCATTTTAGTTTGATTTATTCATTCCACATAAGCTAATGAGCGTACTTTCGTTTCCTAAAAGAAAAGCTCACTTTATATTGCTGGGAAGTCATGTAAATCTTATATAAGTTAATGTTTACTCATCAATGCTTAGTTATATGTACGATTAAAAGAGTCACATCCTCAATTGGAATTCATTATTGACTATTTAATTCTATTACTACGTGAATGAGGATAACCTACTTTGTTGTCCTCATTTATGTGCCTAGTAAAGATAAATGTTGTATGTACTATTTATTTGTTATCTCGTGATCTTGTCTTGGGGTTGCACAACCTTTTTGGACATGGTAGCGTCGAGAAACACGGGCGGCATCGGGCTTGCCATGCTCCCTCGACTACCATGGTGCCTATTCCCTTCTCGCTGAGGCATACTCTACTACCCCAGAGGCGTGGTTCACCTGCTGGGCATGGACCTACCTCGGGAAAAAGGGTCGTAGGATCGGGATACATCCGGAGTATCCCAATTGTTGGTGTTTGGGGTTTGCCGGCATGTTCGTGAAGTTTATGGTTCGAGATTAAA
>NW_026291966.1:0-26811 GCF_023091745.1 Budorcas taxicolor | reverse complement strand
AGCTGGGGCAGCACGAGAGATCACTAATATATTATCTGTCGGGTTCAACGAGCCTTGGACGAGAGGGGTGTGATCCCAGTTGATGTTAAAGAGAGATGGTTCATCGCTTTTCAAGTACTACTTAAGGATATGAAATTAATTTCATATATATATTTTAGTTATATATATTGTGTCAATATATATAAGTTATATTACTAATACTTAATATATGGCTATAGAGATTGTACAAGTTGGTACCCCTATGATGAACCAGTCATCCGTCGGTTATTTTTTAAAAACATCAATGCTCGGTTACGGGGCCTCTTCTATAAGGGTCGTGAAACAGAAAAAAAAAAAAAGAAAGATATTAAGCCTAGTTGGTTTGAGCGACAGTGTATGGGAGAGACTATGTGAGCACTGGAACACAAATACATAGAGGAAGAGGTCTGAGACAAACAAAAAGAATAGGAAGAGTAGGTCGTCTCCACATTATGCTGGTTGTATCCCGTTCCACGAGGTCAAAAGAAGATTGGTAAGTGTTAAACTAATTATTTAAAATGTAGTACTATATGATAGTTAAATATTTAACTTAGTAATTGTTATTTGACGAATGCTATTATAGGAAATAGAATTGGAGGAATCAGTGACGATGGCAGATGTGTTTGAGAAAGTTCATAGAAAGGCGCCGAAGGTCCATACTCCGACCTCAGGGCTGAAGAAACCATGGTATGTCATATATTTATTTGAACTTATTCCATATAATTAATAATTAACATTAAAGCAAAATAACAATAATTACGTATTAATTGTAGGCCAAGTACCAAGAATTGGTTGAGCAGGCTATAACAGCATCGCAAGGAGATCCGACTGCACCGCCTATCGACCATGATGCATTGTTTTACCAGGCGGTAGGCGGGTCAGTTAGAGGAGGACGATTGTATGGTTTAGGATCGCAGGCCATAGGAGGGTCCACGCACGATGTCCTAATTTCTGCTAATCGAATCACACAATAAGACTTGCAGGAAGCCGTCAATAGGGAAACATCAGAACTAAGGGCTGAACTGACTGAACAATCAAATGAGCAATTTCAAAGGCTTCAGCAACAAATCGCTCAGTTAACCCAATTGTTGCCCCTTCCACCTCAACCACATCAGGATCAATCTCAAACTCCCTCAGAACAACAAGATGGTGATGCCCAATAGAATCCATAGGGTCATAGTATGACTTTTATATTCTATTGGGAACCTTAACAAGTAAGTGAGTTTAAGTATATTATGTAATTCTTACGTTTTAAACAAATATATTGATCATTTCACTTTTCCTTATGCTTGTTTATACTTTTGATTATGTTATGATCTTTCTTGTATTGCAACAATTTAGGCCAATTTGGTGCACTTTTGGCTTAATATCATAACAAGTGAAAATTATAATTTGTTTTCACTTTTCATTTTTATGTATTAAGTTGTTTTGGTTGAGTATTAAACTTTAGGTTTGGTTATTTTTCTTGTTTGCAGATATAAGTCATGAATTGTCTGAAGATGGTGAGAATAGTAGGCTTAGATATGGACTGTCTTCGATGCAATGATGGTGTGCCACAATGGAAGATGTTGAAAACTTTTTGCATATCAATTCTCTTTTAGAGCTTATCATAGCAGGACAAAACAAGCTATATGATATTATGATAGATGTAAATTTGGTATTTCATTTTGAATGTATATTTGAAGAAGGTAACTTTGTTGAATTATGTATACTTATTCACTTTGATGTGAAATTGTATTTCTTTTGAATGAATGTGTAGATTGTGTAACTACTTGAGAGTTAATTATGGGGTTGTCTTTAGAAATTGCTTGAGATTTGATTGTAGATGTTGTTTTGTAATTTAGCAGGACAAACAAGATGTTACAAATAGCATTAGAATAAAGGATTTGAAAATTGCCACAAATTTGTGACAAAAGGAATCAAAAAACAATTTGGGACGAATTTGTGACGAAAAAAAATTTGGGACAAGTTTATGACGAAAAAATTAGCCACGAATTTGTGACAAAAAAATAAGCCACGAATTTGTGACGAAAAAATAAGCCACGAATCTGTGATGAAAAAATTAGCCACGAATCTGTGACAAAAACATTAGCCACGACTTTGTGACGAAAACATTAGCCACGAATTTGTGACGAAAAAATTAGCCACGAATTGGTGACCAAAAAAATTAGCCACAAACCATCGACGATCATCTGCCACGCTTTTGCATCAACTTCAGCCACGAAAATACGACAAATAATTTGGCACGAGTTTGCCACGAAATATTTGCCACGAAATGGCTTCAACCACATATCGTGGCATATTAGTCGCATTTGCCACGAATTTGTGACGAACCCGTCCAGCTTTGCATGTCGTCACAAATTAGTCACAAGGCCACAAAAATGTGACGAAAAACGATTTTACGACGACATGTTCGGCGACAACAGAGATTTCGTCACAATTTCGTCACATTTTACTTGTTTGTGACGAAATTGTGACGATTAATGATCGTTACAAAACAGCTTGTTTTTTGTAGTGTTTGCTATCGTTACTGGCTAGTATCTATCATAGGATTATGAAGTATCAGGTAAGGATTAAGTAAAATGAACCTATCCAATCTTAAGCAGGTACTCATTGTTAAGCTAAGATCAACAGGTACTTTGTAATGAGGATTAACAAACAAACGGGACATAGTATCATGCTAGGTTATTAATCAAACGAGACTTCAAGATAACTAATAGGCGTTTCGATTGACGGTAAATAGTGATCTTAGTTGGAAATGAAATTGAGGCGTTTAGAGAACTAGGTCAAACTAAAGAGCCCAATTACAGCCGTTATGCTGCCGGTTTTCTGAAAAATTGTGGAGTCTAGGCTAAACGTTAAGTGTTAAAACTTTCATGAACGATTAAGTACGAGACAAGACTTGAATGTTTAGATTACACCCTAGTCTAACCTTTATAGGCCGGGTTGGGGCGTGATAGTTGGAAAGCTCTCCGATAACTATATGACGGGGGCACCAAGCCAGCTCAGTTGTGCCTTTTTTCTGAACCCAAAATCGAACGTTTTCATTATTTTTGGGACACTTATCTTCTTTTGCGCAGTTTTTTCATCCTGGATCGTACGTCGTGAGCCAAGAAAAGGACGACAACCTAATCCATCACATTTCTATTACCGAATCTCATGGTACCCTAGGCTAGACAACTTCACTTCATGTAGAGGCTGAGCCCGCAAATAGAGGGTGTAAGGCTTGTGACCAGGTATTCGTTGCTCCGGTGCTCATAACTTTTGATCCGTAAGGAGTTACGCAGCGCACAGCATACCGTTGGAAAGCTCTCCGAGAGCTCTACGATCGAGGCACCAAGCTTGCTCGGTTGTGCCTATTTTTAGAGCCCAAAATCGAACGTTTTCATCAGTTTTAGGACACTTTTCTTCTTTGCGCAGTTTTTCCGTCCCGGATCGTACGTCGTGAGCCGCGAAAATGACGACAACCTAATCCATCACATTTTGATTACCGAATCCCATGGCACATTGGGCAAGACAACTTCACTTCACGTAGAGGCTGGGCCCTCAATCCGAGGGCATAGGGCTTGTGACCAGGTATCCGTTGCTCCGGTACCCATAACTTTTGATCCGTAAGGAGTTACGCAGCACACAGCATACCGTTGGAAAGCTCTTTGAGAGCTCTACGATGGAGGCACCAAGCCTGCTCGGCTGTGCCTGTTTTCGGAGAACAAAATCGAATGTTTTCATAAGTTTCGCTACACTTTTCTTCTTTTGCGTTATTTTTCTGTCCCGGATCGTACGTCGTAAGCCGCGAAAAAGACGACAACCTAATCTATCACATTTCTATTATCGAATCCCATGGCACCTTGGACAAGACATCTTCACTTCACGTAGAGGCTGGGACTGCAAACCGAGGGTGTATAGGTTGTGACCAGGTATTTGTCGCTCCGGTGCCTATAACTTGTGATCCGTAAGGAGTTACGCGGCGCATAGCATACCGTTGGAAAGCTCTCCGAGAGCTCTATGACGGAGGCACCAAGCCTGATTGGCTGCTTCTATTTTTGGAGCCCAAAATCGAATGTTTTCATTAGTTTCGGGATACTTTTATTCTTTTGTGCTGTTTTTCTGACTTGGATCGTACATCGTGAGCCGCGAAAAGGACGACAACCTAATCCATCACATTTCTATTATCGAATCATACGGCACCTTGGGCAAGAAAACTTCACTTCACATAGAGGCTGGGCCAGCAAATAGAGGGCGTGGGACTTATGACCAGGTATCCGTTGCTCCGGTGCACATAATTTTTGATCCGTAAGGAGTTACGTGGTGCACAGCATACCGTTGGAAAGCTCTTCAAGAGCTCTACGATGGGGGCACCAAGCCTGCTCGGCTGTTGTCACGCCCTAACCCGGCCTATAAGGTTAAACTAGGGTGTGATCTAAACATTCAAGTCACGTCTCGTACTTAATCGTTCATGAAAATTTAACACTTAATGTGTTGGACTAAACTCCAAAATTTTCTGAAAAACCGGCAGTATAACGGTTGTAATTGGGCTCTTGGTTTGACCTAATCCTCTAAACGCCTCAAATTTTCCAATCTCAATTTCATTTCCAACTAGGATTATTATTTACCATCAATTGAAACGCCTACTAACTATATGTCATGTTTGATTAATAACCTAGCATGATACTATGTCTCGTTTGTTTGTTAATCCTCGTTATAACGTACTTGTTGATCTTAGCTTAATAGCTAGTACCTGCTTAAGATTGGCTAGGTTCATTTACTTAGTCCTTACCTGATACGTCATAGTCCTATGATAGATACTAGCAGTAATAATAGCAAAACGATCATAGTAGTGTCTAGTGTCTGACTAGTTAATATTAGTACAAACCAAAATTAGACCCCAAATTACAACGGGGGTCTTTTACATTACAACATTGAGCAACATAAAAGAAATAGTCTTCAAGTAGCATAGTTCACAAATAGTCATAATCACGCAAAGCACATAGGACAGGAAATCACTCCAAGGGATCATCGTTAGGCACATCGTTCTCAGGTACCTGTTCTTGATCTTCTTCACCTGAGATGATAAAGGAGGGTGAGTCCTTATGAACTCAACGAGGGGGAACGAGAAATAGGTTTTGAAACTCATTTTCGGTTCAACTTATGAAAATCCTTTTGCAAGCATGATATAACACAATTAAGTACATAACAATAATATAAAAGTAAAGGAACACAATTACCCGTCTTTCCTCCCTGAGGTCCTCTAGGAACCAAGCGAGAGTACTTATACACATAGTAAAAGGATACGGTGAGCTTTTGTTCTCAGTTGTTGCGGCCGACTTCAAATCATCCCCTTATCACGCAAGTGGGTGTACTCCGGATGTACCCCGAAATCCTACGACCCAACTCTCCGAGGAAGTCTAGCCCCCAAGCGAGAGAGGAAATTGGACAATGGTAGTCACGGTTGTACCGGCAAGCCCGATGCCGCCCGGTGTGCGTGAACGCTACCACGCCAGAATGAAATGTTGCAACCTTATATGCAATGCACATTTATGACATATAATAGATCACATTAGGAGGACAACAAAGTAGGTTGCCTCCGGACAGTCATAAGATTGCACATTGACAAGTAAACAAGCGAGGCACGAATAGACAAGTAATTTCACTTGAAAGGGATATGGAGTTATATGAACATTAAACGGGCAGCCATGTAACGCATGTAAATCAGGTCATATAACTCATTTCAACGTCCACGTAATCAAATAATAAGGTTATTCAACATGCAACAACAATCTACGTGGGTTCGGATGCAAGAAAGGCCTATTTGTCAACAAGCAATGTTCAAAATCACATTTAGGGCTATAAGGGCAACTACGGGCAGCCTACTAAGCATATAATTACCCCCAATATTCAAAGGATCAACACTTAGCATGTTTACCTAGTTGCTAGGGTTTCCATTTCGTGCTTACCCGTGCGATTAAGCCCCAAGTCCACTCAAAATCAATCTCAAGCCAAGCATCAATAAATCCAAACATCCCAAGTACTCAAAACAGTCCTCACAACATCCCAATGCCACAATCCAAAGAAATTAATACCACAAGAGAAGTTACAACAAATTTCTAAGCATATAACTTAGTGAAACCCTCACTGCAATAGGCTGTTTTCTCACAATCATTAAGTCAAGAAAACAATCTCCAATTCCAGTAAATAAGATTTCAAATTAAAGCTTAATAAGTGAACTAAACTCAGAAACAAACCTTGCATCATTTGGAGTTCGAGATCAATAGTTATAGCCAAACAGAGGGATTGCACAAAATTGTCCAGATTTGCACACATTTCAATAATTGTCATTTTTGAGGTCTTTAGAGTCATATTTAGCCTTAGTCCATTTCTGAAAAAAATGTCCAGAACTGAAAAATATAGCAGTACACTAAATTTCATGCATTTTGGACATCATTTACTAAGTCAAAATGGTTTCTTTCCACAAGGTCAGTGCATCTGTCAAAACCTGCTTCATTTTTCCAGACTTCCAGATTTGGACACATTTTAATGATTTTCCATTTTGAGGACGTTAGAGTCAACATTAGCTTTGGCCTATTTCTTCAAAAAATGTTCAAAACTGGCAAAAATAGTTACCTACCAATTTTCATGAATTTTCAAGATCATTTGCCTAGCCAAACTCACCTCGAAACAACAAGACATAGAGCTGTCACCAAACCCGATTTCATCTATCATCATCTTCAAGCCAAAATCTTGCCATGCATGGTTGTAAAAGCTTATGAACACATAAATAACTCGAGTACAGAAGCAAAGACATACATTTAAGAGCATGCATGTGAATTTTTGAAAGATTTCCAAGAAGTTTTAGCCCTCACCTTAGCAAATCAACTTGAAGATGCACAAAACTTGGCGAAGCACAAATTTCTTCTTCTTCCTTGCTTAGCCAAGACACCACCCGATTTCTCTCTATTTTCCTATCTTAGTGGCCAAGTTCTTAGTACATGCATGTGGTTAGAATAAGAAGAAAAGAAATGGAAGCTAGTAAACTCACCTAGCCGAAATGGTGACTCAAAGAGCATGCATGTGTGATTCTTGCATCCTAGCTAGCTTGGTCGAATTTCTTTGCTTGTTGCTTGTCTTGATTAACTATGGTGTGATGAAGATGAGCTATGAAGGGAAGAAACTCAGCCAAGGCCGAGAGAGAGAGAAGAATGAGAGGGGGAGAGAGAAGAATGAGAGGAAATGGGAGAAATGAAAAAAAAAAATGATAGCCTTTGCAAAGATTGATGCATGTGTTCGGCCTTGGGCATAGAAATTCAGCTTTTTTATGTCTTCAAGATGTATTTTGAAATTCCTAGCATGGGCAAGGAGTAGTTGGTCGAGAATGGTGGAGTTTTGAGGAGGTTTTAAGCAATTTTTTATGCATTTGTGTCATAGAATTGTCATAAGTTGTCTAGAATTAATTTTGAAATGAGCAAGCAAGCATAGAAGTCCATATGGTAGTCGGCCAAGGCATCAAAATCTGATTTTTTGTCATCTTTTGAGCATTATTTAATTGTGTGTTGAAGGTGCAAAAAGAATAAGGAATAAAGAATAAGGAATGTCTAGTTTTTTGTGAGATTTTGTCTTCTAGTGGGTTGAATTAGTAATTTAATAATAGTTAGTGGATTTTGTAGGATTAATTAATGACCTAGTGCTTCGTGTAAGATGCTTTCTTGATTAGCATGAGGGCACATTTTCCTAGGTCTAAGGCACGCACTACGAGGTAGGGCACGAACTACGAGATAAATGCACGCAACCCTAAATAAATGCACGTAATTCAACGCATGGCACACAAAATGAACACAATTTTTAAACCTAGGTCAAAGCACGCAAATCTAGATTAGGGCACACGAAACGAGGTATCGCACGCAAATCGAGGTCGGGCCTCATAGCTGTGCCTATTTTCGGGGCCCAAAATTGAACGTTTTCATTAGTTTCGGGACACTTAATTTCTTTTGCGCAGTTTTTCCGTCGCGGATCGTACGCCGAGAGCCTCTAAAAGGATGACAACCTAATCCATCACATTTCTATTACCGAATCCCATGGCACCTTGGGCTAGACAACTTCACTTCATGTAGAGGCTGGGCCTACAAACAGAGGGCGTGGACCTTGTGACCAGGTATCCGTCGCTCCGGTGCTCATAACTTTTGATCCGTAAGGAGTTACGCGGCGCACAGCATACCGTTGGAAAGCTCTCCGAGAGCTGTACGATGGGGGCACCAAGCTTGCTCGACTGTCCATGTTTTCGTAGCCCAAAATCGAACATTTTCATCAGTTTCAGGACACTTTTCTTCTTTTGCGTAGTTTTTCCGTCCCGGATCGTATCTCGTGAGCTGCGAAAAGGACGACAACCTAATCCATCAAATTTTTATTACCGAATCCCACGACAGATTGGGCAAGACAGCTTCACTTCACGTAGATGCTGGGCCCTTAAACCGAGGGCGTGGGGCTTGTGACCAGGTATCCGTCGCTCCGGTGCCCATAACTTTTGATCCGTAAGGAGTACGCAGTGCACAGCATACCGTTGGAAAGCTCTCGAGAGCTTTACGATGGGGGCACCAAGTCTGTCCGGCAGCGCCTGTTTTCGAAGCCCAAAATTGAATGTTTTGATTAGTTTCGGGACACTTTTCTTCTTTTGCGCTGTTTTTCTGACCCGGATCGTACGTCGTGAGCCGCAAAAAGGACAACAACCTAATCCATCACATATCTATTATCGAATCACGCGGCACCTTGGGCAAGACAACTTCACTTCACGTAGAGGCTGGGCCAGCAAACAGAGGGCATAGGGCAAGTGACCAAGTATCCGTTGCTCTAGTGCCCATAACATTTGATCCGTATGGAGTTACACGGCGCATAGCATACCGTTGGAAAGCTCTTCGAGAGCTCTACGATGGAGGCACCAATCCTGCTCGGCTTTGCCTATTTTCAGAGCCCAAAATTGAATATTTTCTAAGTTTTGCTATACTTCTCTTCTTTTGCGCTATTTTTTCGTCCCGGATCGTACGTCATGAGCCGCGAAAAGGACGACAACCTAATCTATCACATTTCTGTTATCGAATCCCATGGCACCCTGGACAAGATATCTTCACTTCACGTAGAGGCTAGGCCTGCAAACCGAGGGTGTGGGGGTTGTGACCAAGTATCCGTCGCTCCGGTGCCTATAACTTTTGATCCGTAAGGAGTTACGCGGCGCATAGTATACTGTTGGAAAGCTCTCCGAGAGCTCTACGACGGGGGCACCAAGCCTGCTCGGTTGCGCCTACTTTCGGAGCCCAAAATTGAACGTTTTCATCTATTTCGGGACACTTATCTTCCTTTGCGCAGTTTTTCCATCCCGGATCGTACGTCGTTAGCCGCGGAAAAGGACGATAACCTAATCCATCACATTTCTATTACCGAATCCCACGGCACCTTGGGCAAGACAACTTCACTTCCCTTAGAGGCTAGGCCCGCAAAGAGAGGGCGTGGGGCTTGTGACGAGTATCCGACGCTCCGGTGCTAATAACTTTTGATCCGTAAGGAGTTACGCGGTGCACATCATACCGTTGGATAGCTCTCCGAGAGCTCTACGACGAGGGCACCAAGCTTGCTTGGCTGCGCCTGTTTTCGGAGCCCAAAATCGAATGTATTCATTAGTTTCAGGACACTTTTCTTCTTTTGCGCTGTTTTTCGTCCCTGATCGTACGTCGTGAGCCGTGAAAAGGACGACAACCTAATCTATCACATTTATATTATCAAATCCCATGGCAACTTGGGCAAGACAACTTCACTTCACGTAGAGGCTGGGCCCGCAAACCGAGGGCGTGGGGCTTGTGACCAGGTATCCGTCGCTCCGGTGCCTATAACTTTTGATCCGTAAGGAGTTACGCGGTGCATAGCATACCGTTAGAAAGCTCTCCGAGAGCTCTACGACGGGGGCACCCAACCCGCTCGGCTGCGCCTGTTTTCTGAGCCCAAAATTCAATGTTTTCAATAGTTTCGGGACACTTTTCTTATTTTACGCTATTTTTTCGACCCGGATCGTACATCGTGAGCCGCGAAAAGAACAATAACCCAATCCATCACATTTCTATTACCGAATCACATGGTACTTTGGCAAGACAAGCTCACTTCACGTAGAGGCTGGGCCCGCAAACAGAGGGCGTGGTGCTTGTGACAAGGTATCCGTCGCTTCGGTACCAATAACTTTTGATCCGTAGGGAGTTACGCGGCGCACAACATACCGTTGGAAAGCTCTCTAAGAGCTCCACGACGGGGGCACCGAGCCTGCTCGGTTGCGCCTACTTTCGGAGCCCAAAATTGAACGTTTTCATCTATTTCGGGACACTTATCTTCTTTTGTGCAGTTTTTCCATCCAGGATCGTACGTCGTTAGCCGCGAAAAGGATGACAACCTAATCCATCACATTTCTATTATCGAATCCCACGACACCTTGTGCAAGGCAATTTCACTTCACGTAGAGGCTGGGCCCTCAAACCGTGGGCGTGGGGCTTGTGACCAGGTATCCGTCACTCCGGTGCCCATAACTTTTGATCCGTAATGAGTTACGCAGCACACAGCATAACGTTGAAAAGCTCTTCAAGAGCTCTATGACGGGGGCACCAAGCTTGAATGGCTGCGCCTTTTTTTGGAGCCCAAAATAGAACTTTTTCATCCGTTTCGGGATACTTTTCTTCTTTTGCGCAGTTTTTCCGTCCGGGATCGTACGTCGTGAGTCGCGAAAAGGATGACAACCTAATCCATCACATTTCTATTACCGAATCCCACGGTACCTTGGGAAAGACAACTTTGCTTCACGTAGAGGCTGGCCACACAAACAGAGGGCGTGGGGCTTGTGACCAGGTATCCGTCGCTCCGGTGCCCATAACTTTTGATCCGTAAGGAGTTACGCGATGCATAGTATAACATTGGAAAGCTCTCTGAGAGCTCTATGACAGGGGCAACAAGTTTGCTCGGCTGTGCCTATTTTCGGAGACCAAAATCGAACATTTTCGTCAGTTTTTGGACGCTTTTCTTCTTTTGCGCTGTTTTTCAATCCCGGATAGTACGTCGTAAGACGTGAAAAGGACGACAACTTAATCCATCACATTTTTATTACCGAATCCCACGGCACCTTGGGCAAGGCAACTTCACTTCACGTAGAGGCTGGGTCCTCAAACCGAGGGCGTGGGGCTTGTGACAATGTATCCATCGCTCCGGTACCTATAACTTTTGATCCGTAAGGAGTTACGCGGCGCACATCGTATCGTTGGAAAGCTCTCCGAGAGCACTACAATGGGGGCACCAAGCTTGCATGGCTGCATCTATTTTCGGAGTCCAAAATCAAACATTTTCATAATTTTGAGACATTTTTCTTTGTTTGTGCTGTTTTTCCTTACCGTATCGTACGTCGTGAGCCGCGAAAAGGACGACAACCTAATCCACCACATTTCTATTATCGAATCCCACGGCACCTTGTACAAGACAACTTCACTTCATGTAGAGGCTGGGCCCGCAAACAGAGGGATTGGGGCTTGTGACCAGGTATCTGTTGCTCTGGTGCCCTTAACTTTTGATCCGTAAGGAGTTATGCGGCGCATAGCATACCGTTGGAAAGCTCTCTGAGAGCTCTACGACGACGGCACCTAGCCTGCTCAGCTGCGCCTATTTTCTGAGCCCAAAATTGAACATTTTCATAAGTTTTGGGACACTTTTCTTCTTTTGCGCTGTTCTTCCGTCCCGGATCGTACGTCGTGACCCGCGAAAAGGATGACAACCTAATCCATCACATTTCTATTACCGAATCCCACGGCACCTTTAGCAAGCCAACTTCACTTCACGTAGAGGCTGGCCCGCAAACAGAGGGTGTGGGGCTGGTGACCAGGTATCTGTCGCTCTAGTGCCCATAACTTTTGATTCGTAAGGAGTTACGCAGTGCTTAGCAAACCGTTGGAAAGCACTCTGGGAGCTCTATGACGTGGGCAGCAAGCATGCTCTGCTACGCCTGTTTTTGCAGCCCAAAATCGAACATTTTCATAAGTTTCGCTACACTTTTCGTCTTTTGCGCTATTTTTTCATCTCGGATCGTACGTCGTGAGCCGCGAAAAGGATGACAACATAATCTATCAAATTTCTATTATCGATTCCCACGGCACCTTGGGCAAGACAACTTCGCTTCATGTAGAGGCTGGACACGCAAAAAGAGGGCGTGGGGCTTGTGACAAGGTATCTGTCGCTCCAGTGCCCATAACTTTTGATCTGGAAGGAGTTACGCAGTGCACAGCATAGCGTTGGAAAGCTCTTTGAAAGCTCTACGACAAGGGCAACAAGATTGCTCAACTGCGCCTATTTTTGAAAACCAAAATCAAACGTTTTCATCAGTTTTGGGATACTTTTCTTCTTTGGCGCAGTTTTTCCATCCCGTATCGTACGTCGGTGTGTCTCGAAAAGGACAACAACCTAATCCATCACATTTCTATTACCGAATCCCACGGCATCTTGGGCAAGACAACTTCGCTTCACGTAGAAGCTAGGCACGCAAACAGAGGGCGTGGGGTTTGTGACCAGGTATCCGTCGCTCCGGTGCCCATAACTTTTGATCCGTAAGGAGGTACGCGGTGCATAGTGTCACACCCCAACCCGACCTATAAAGGTTAGACTAGGGTGTGATCTAAACATTCAAGTCACGTCTCGTACTTAACCGTTCATGAAGATTTAACACTTAACGTTTGGCCTAAACTCCAAAATTTTTCTGTAAACCGGCAGTATAACGGCTGTAATTGTGCTCTTTGGTTTGGACTAATTCTCTAAACGCCTCAATTATTCCAATCATTAATCCAATTCCATTAAGGACTCCTATTTGTCACCAACCGATTTGCCTACTAGTTTATCTTGAAAGTCTCGTTTGGTTAATAAGCCTAACATGATGACTATGTCCCGTTTATTTGTCAATTTTCTACCATGCAAGTACCTATTATCCTTTAGTTTGCAAATGAGTACCTAAGTAAAATTAGATAGAATTAACTTAGTTGATTGTTCATCTAGTGGTTTGACTGCCTACGATAACTACTAATTAAGAAAACGAAAGCAAACAACCAAATAAAAGTTCGTCCGGTTATAGATAGTACAATCCCAGAATTAGACCCAAATTACAACGGGGTCATTTACATCAATAAACAACGAGCAACATAAAAGAAATAGTCTTCAAGTGGCATAGTTCACAAATAGCCATAATCATGCAAAGCACACAAGACAGGCAATCACTCCAAGGAATCATCGTTAGGCACATCGTCCTTGGGTACCTGTTCTTGATCTTCTTCACCTGAGATGATAAAAGAGGGTGAGTCCTTATGAACTCAGCGAGGGGGAACAAGAAATAGGTTTTGAAACTCATTTTCCAGTTCAACTTATGAAAACTCATTTTTGAAAACATGTCACGTATTACAAATATAAGGTACGCAAATATATGAAACAAATCGAGTAACGGATACAAAGTAAGGGAACAGAAATACCAGTCTTTCATCCCCGAGGTTCTCTAGGAACCAAGCGAGAGTACTTATACACATAGTAAAAAGGATACGGTGAGCATTTGCTCTCAATATCAATTTCGATTCATTTGGTGCGGCCGACTTCAATAATCCACTTATCGCTCCCAATTGGGTGTACTCCGGATGTACCCCGAAACCTACAACCCAACTCTCCGAGGGTGAAATGCCAAGCGAGAGAGGGAATTGGACCATGGTAGTCGCGGTAACACCGGCAAGCCCGATGCCGCCCGGCGTGCGTGAAACACTACCATGCCACACTGAAGGTTGCAACCTCGTATGCAATGCACATTTATAACATTTAACATATCACATTAGGAGGACAACAAAGTAGGTTGCCTCCGAGCAAGTATATGATCACATTTTGACATATTGGCATATAAGGCGTTGTTAGAACATATAATCATTTCATATATCCATTTGAAAGCAATTAAACTTTAATGGGCAGCCAAGTAATCATGTTCAAATAAACCATTGAATATCTTTTAACAATTCACATTAGGAGGACAACAAAGTAGGTTGCCTCCGAGCAATTTCAAGATCACATATTGCCAAGTAAACGAACGAGGCATGCTTGACATGAAATTTTACTTTGTAGAACACATAGAGTCATATGAACATTAAACGGGCAGCCATGTACCACATGCAAGTCAAGCCATATAACTCATTTCAAAGTTCACGTAATCAAGTGATACGAATATTCAACATGCAACAAACATTTACGTGGGTTCGGTTGCAAGAAAAGCTTATATGACAACATGCAATGGTCAAAATCACATTTGAAGTTATAAAACATTTACGGGCAGCCCACTAAGCATATAATTTCCACACAATAACCAAGAATCAACACTTAGCAAAACTACCTAGTCATTAGGGTTTCCATTTCATGCTTAATCGTGTGATTAAAACCCTAAGTCAACTCAAAATCATTCTCAAGTCATGCATCATTACATTCAAGCATCCTCAAGTACTCAAAAAAGTCCACATAACATCCCAACACCACATTTCCACACAATTAGAACCACAAAAGGGTTACAACAATTTTCCAAGCATGTAGCTAAATGAAACCTTTACTGCAATAGGCTGTTTTCCCACAATCAATAGGATAATCAAACAATCTCCAAATTCAGTGAATAAGATGTCAAATTAAATCTTAAGAAGTTAACTAAAATCAGAAACAAACCTTGCATCAATTGGAGTTCAGAATCATTAGTTATGGCCGAAACAGTGAGGTAGCACAAAACTGTCCAGATTTGCACACATTTAGAAATTGACGTTTTTGAGGTCTTTAGGGTCAGTTTTAGCTTTGGTCCATTTCTGACAAAATTGTCCAGAACTGAAAAATA
The DNA here is from genome assembly GCF_023091745.1 of Budorcas taxicolor. Taxonomy (NCBI): domain Eukaryota; kingdom Metazoa; phylum Chordata; class Mammalia; order Artiodactyla; family Bovidae; genus Budorcas; species Budorcas taxicolor. The sequence continues at coordinate 11,897 of NW_026291966.1, read as the reverse complement.
TAGCAGTAAACCAAATTTCATGCATTTTGGACAACATTTACTAAGTCAAATATGGTTCGTTCCACAAGGTCAGTGCATCTGCCAAATCCTGCATCATTTCTCCAGATTTCCAGATTTTGTCACATTTTAATGATTTGCCATTTTGAGGACCTTAGAGTCAAATTAGCTTCGGCCTATTTCTGGGAAAAATGTCTAAAACTGTCCAAACTAGTCACCTACCAATTTTCAAGCATTTTCAACATCATGTTCTTAGCTAAACTTACCTCGAACAGACTGGTCAGAGAGCTGTTATCCATTTCGACTTCACCTAGAATCATTTTCAAGCCAAGATCTTGCCATGCATGGTTGTTTAAGCTTATGAACGACCATATAGCTTAAGTACAGAAGCAAATACACACATTTATGAGCATGCATGTGAAATTTTGAAGAGTTTTCAAAAGGTTTTAACCTCACCTTTGCAATCAACCCAAAAAATGCTCAAAACCTTGTTGAAGCTCAAATCTCTTCTTCTTCTTGCTTAGCCGAGATTCCAACTAGATTTTCTCTATTTTTCCTAGCTTAGTGATCAATCTCTTAGCACATGCATGAGGTTAGAACAAGAAGAAAAGAAATGGAAGCTTAAAAACTCACCAAGGCCGAAAATGGTGACTCAAAATGCTTGCATGTGTGTTTCTTGCATCCTAGCTTGCTTGGGTGAGTTTCTTTGCTTGTGGTTTGTCTTGATGCACCATAGGATGATGAAGATGAGCTAAGAGGTGGAGAGAACTCAGCCAAAACCGAAATGGAGAGAGAGAGTGAGAGGGAGAGAGAGAAAATGTGAGGAAAGTGAGAGAAATGAGAGAAAAATGAGGCTTTTGTAATTTTTTGAGCATGTGGTCAGCCTTGGGCATACAAATTCAGACTTTTTTTTGTCTTCAAGATGGAATTTTGAAATGTTAGCATGGGCATAGGTGGTTTGGTCGAAAATGGTGTGAGAATTGAGGTGGTTTGAGCAATTTTTTATGCATTTGTGTCATAGTTTGTCTAAGCATGCATAGTTAATTGTATAATTGTTCAAACCTTGTGCAAAAACCATGGTATGGTCGGCCAAAGCATGTGCCAAATCTGAATTTTTGTCATGTTTTGGATGTTATTTAATTGTGTATTGAAAGTGCAAAAAGAATAAAGAATAAGGAATAAAGAATGTCTAGCTTTTTGTGTTATTTTGTCTTCTAGTGAGTTAAATTAGGATTATAATATTGATAGTGGATTTTGTAGGATTGTTTAATAGTCTAGTGCTCCGTGTAAGATGCTCTCTTGATTAGCGTGAAAGCACGCTTTCCTAAGTCTAGGGCACGTACTACGAGGTAGGACACGAACTACAAGACGAACGCACGTTTTTCAAGACTAAGGCACATACTTCAAGATAAGTGCACGGATTCTAATGCTAACACACGCAACCCTAGGTGAATGAACGTAGATCAAAATAAGGCACGTAATTCAATGCAATGCACGTAATTCAAGACATGACTCTTAAACCTAGGTTAAGACACGCAGTTCAAGGTTAATGCACACGAAACAAAAAGACACACGTAAATCAAGGTCTTGCACGTAAATTAAGGTCATGGCATGTTTATCTAGGTATCGCACGTATATCGAGGATTAAGGCACACAATTCTAGGTTAAGGCACGTATAACGAGGCATGCATGAAAACCAAGACAAGGCACGTAATCCTAGGTCGACCATATAATTTTATGTCTAAGGCGCGCAAATCGAGATAGGACACGTTATTTGGGGTCAGGCCTCACACACAGCATACCGTTTGAAAGCTCTCTGAGAGCTCTACGATAGGGGTAACAAGATTGCTCGCCTGCGCCTATTTTCGGAGCCCAAAATCGAACGTTTTCATCAGTTTCGGGACACTTCTCTTTTTTTGCGCTATTTTTCAATCCCGGATCGTACGTCGTGAGCTGTGAAAAGGACGACAACCTAATCCGTCACATTTTTATTACCGAATCCCATGGCACCTTGGGCAAGGCAACTTCACTTCACGTAGAGGCTGGGCCCTCAAACCGAGGGCATGGGGCTTTTGACCAGGTATCCGTCGATCCAGTGCCCATAACTTTTGATCCGTAAGGAGTTACGCATTGCACAGCATACTGTTGGAAAGCTCTCTGAGAGCTCTACAACAAGGGCACCAAGCATGTTCGTCTGTCCCTATTTTCGGAGCCCAAAATCAAACATTTTCATTAGTTTCGGGATACTTTTCTTCTTTTGCGTAGGTTTTTCGTCTCGGATCGTATGTCGTGAGTTGCGAAAAGGATGACAACCTAATCCATCACATTTCTATTACCGACTCCCATGGCACCTTGGGCAAGACAACTTCGCTTCACGTAGAAGCTGGGCCCGCAAATCAAGGGCGTAGGGCTTGTAACAAGGTATCCGTCGCTCCGGTGCCTATAACTTTTGATCCGTAAGGAGTTACGCGGCACACAGCATACCGTTGGAAAGCTCTCTGAGAGCTGTACGACAAGGGCACCAAGCATGTTCGGTTGCGCCTATTTTCGAAAGCCAAAATTGAACGTTTTCATTAGTTTCGGGAAACTTTTCTTCTTTTGCGCAGTTTTTTCATCCCGGATCGTACGTCGTGAGCCGCGAGAAGGATAACAACCTAATCCATCACATTTCAATTACCGAATCCCACGGCACCTTGGGCAAGACAACTTCATTTCACGTAGAGGCTGGGCCCGCAAACAGAGGGCGTAGGGCTTGTGACCAAGTATCCGTCGCTCCGGTGCCCACAACGTTTGATCCGTAAGGAGGTACGCGGTGCACAGCATACCGTTGGAAAGCTCACCGAGAGCTCTACGACAAGGGCAGCAAGATTGCTCGGCTGCACCTATTTTCGAAGCCCAAAATCGAACGTTTTCATCAATTTTGGGACACTTCTCTTCTTTTACGCTGTATTTCAATCCCGGATCATACGTCGTGAGCTGTGAAAAGGACGACAATCTAATCCATCACATTTTTATTACCGAATCCCGCATCACCTTGGGCAAGGCAGCTTCACTTCACGTAGAGGCTGGGCCCTCAAACCGAGGGCTTGGGGCTTGTGACCAGGTATATGTCGCTCCAGTACCCATAACTTTTGATCCGTAAGGAATTACGCGGCACACAGCATACCATTGGAAAGCTCTCCGAGAGCTCTACGACGGAGGCACCAAGCTTGCACGGCTGTGCCTATTTTTGGAGTCCAAAATCGAATGTTTTCATTAGTTTCGGGATACTTTTCTTTTTTTGTGCAGTTTTTCCGTCCCGGATCGTATATCGTGAGTCACGAAAAGGACGACAACCTAATCCATCACATTTCTATTACCGAATCCCATTGCACCTTGGGCAAGACAACTTCCCTTCACGTAGAGGCTGGGCACACAAACAGAGGGCGTGGGGCTTGTGACTAGGTATCCGTCGCTCCGGTGCCCATAACTTTTGATCCGTAAGGAGTTACGCGCTACACAGCATACCGTTGGAAAGCTCTCTGAGAGCTCTACGACAGAGGCAACAAGAATCCTCGGCTATGCCTGTTTTCGATGCCCAAAATCGAACGTTTTCATTAGTTTCGCGACACTTTTTTTCTTTTGTGCAGTTTTTCCATCCTGGATCGTACATCGTGAGCCACGAAAAGGATAACAACCTAATCCATCACATTTCTATTACCGAATCTCATGGCACCTTGGGCAAGACAACTTCACTTCCCGTAGATGCTGGGCCCGCAAACAGAGGGCGTGGGGCTTGTGACCAGGTATCCGTCGCTCCGATGCCCATAACTTTTGATCCGTAAGGAGTTACGCGGTGCACAGCATACCGTTGGAAAGCTATCTAAGAGCTCTACGACAGGGGAAACAAGATTTCTCGGCTGCGCCTATTTTTGGAGCCCAAAATTGAACGTTTTCATCAATTTTGGGACACTTCTCTTCTTTTGCACTGTTTTTCAATCCTGGATTATACGTCGTGAGTCGTAAAAAGGACGACAACCTAATCCGTCACAATTTTATTACCAAATCCCACGGCACCTTGGGAAGGCAACTTCACTTAACGTAGAGGCTGGGCCCTCAAACTGAGGGCGTGGGGCTTGTGACCAGGTATCTGTCGCTTCGGTGCCTATAACTTTTGATCCGTAAGGAGTTACGCGGCGCACATAATACCGTTGGAAAGCTCTCCGAGAGCTTTACGACGGGGGAACCAAGCTTGCATGGCTACGCCTATTTTCGGAGCCAAAAATCTAACGTTTTCATCAGTTTTGGGATACTTTTCTTCTTTTTTGCTGTTTTTCCGTCCTGGATCGTACGTCGTGAGCCGCGAAAATGATAACAACCTAATCCATCACATTTCTATTACCAAATCCCACATCACCTTGGGCAAGACAACTTCACTTCACATAGAGGCTGGGCCCGCAAACAGAGTGTGTGGGGCTTGTGACCAAGTATCCGTCGCTCTGGTGCTCATAACTTTTGATCAGTAAGGAGTTACGCGGCGCACAACATACCGTTGGAAAGAATTCCGAAAGCTCTATAACGGGGGCACCAAGTTTTCTCGGCAGCGCCTATTTTTAGAGCCCAAAATTGAACGTTTTCATCAGTTTCGGGATACTTTTCTTTTTTTGCGCAGTTTTTCTGTCCCGGATCGTACGTCGTGAGTCGCGCGAAAAGGACGACAACCTAATCCATCACATTTCTATTACCGAATCCCACGGCACCTTGGGCAAGACAACTTTGCTTCACGTAGAGGCTGGGCACGGAAACAGAGGGCATGGGGCTTCTGACCAGGTTTCCGTCGCTCCGGTACCCATAACTTTTGATCCGTAAGGAGTTACGCGGTGCACAACATACTGTTGAAAAGCTCTCTAGGAGCTGTACGACAGGGGCAGCAAGATTGGTGGGCTGTGCCTATTTTCAGAGCCCAAAATTGAACGTTTTTATCAGTTTTGGGACACTTCTCTTCTTTTGCGCTGTTTTTCAATCCCGGATCGTACGTCGTTAGCCGTGAAAAGGACGACAACCTAATCCATCACATTTTTATTACCCAATCCCATGGCACGTTGGGCAAGGCAACTTTACTTCACGTAGAGGCTGGGCCCTCAAACCGAGGGCGTGGGGATTGTGACCACGTATCCGTCGCTCCGGTGCCTATAACATTTGATCCGTAAGGAGTTATGCGGCGCACAACATATAGTTGGAAAGCTCTCCGAGAGCTCTATGACGGGGGCACCAATCTTGCACGGCTGCGCCTATTTTTGCAGCCCAAAATCGAACGTTTTCATAAATTTTGGTATACTTTTCTTCTTTTGCGCAGTTTTTTCATCCCGGATCGTACGTCGTGAGTCGCGAAAAGGACGACAACCTAAACCATCACATTTCTATTACCGAATTCCACGACACCTTGGGCAAGACAACTTCGCTTCACTTAGAGGCTGGGAACGCAAACAGGGGGCGTGGGGCTTGTGACCAAGTATCCGTCGCTCCCGTGCCCATAACTTTCGATCCGTAAGGAGTTACGCAGTGCACAGCATACCGTTGGAAAGCTTTCTGAGAGCTCTACGACAAGGGCAACAAGATTGCTTGGCTGCGCCTGTTTTCAGAGCCCAAAATCGATTGTTTTCATCAGTTTTTGGACACTTCTCTTCTTTTGTGCTGTTTTTCAATCCCGGATCGTACGTCGTGAGACGTGAAAAAGACGACAACCTAATCCATCACATTTTTATTTTCGAATCCCACGACACATTGGGCAAGGCAACTTCACTTCACGTAGAGGCTGGGCCCTCAAACCGAGGGCGTGGGGCTTGTTACCCGGTATCCGTCGCTTCGGTGCCCATAACTTTTGATCCGTAAGGAGTTACGCTACGCACAGCGTACCGTTGGAAAGTTCTCCGAGAGCACTACAACTGGGGCACCAAGCTTCCACGGTTGTGCCTATTTTCAGAGTCCAAAATCGAACATTTTCATCAGTTTTGAGACATTTTTCTTCGTTTGCGCTATTTTTTCGTACCGTGTCGTACGTCGTGAGCAGCGAAAAGGATGATAACTTAATCCATCACATTTCTATTACCGAATCCCACGGTACCTTGTGCAAGACACCTTCACTTCATGTAGAGGTTGGGCCTGCAAATAGAGGGCGCAGGGCTTATGACCAAGTATCCGTTTCTCTGGTACCCTTAACTTTTGCTCCGTAAGGTGTTACACGGCGCACAGCATACCGTTGGAAAGCACTCTGAGAGCTCTACGACGACGGCACCTTTCCTGCTCGGCTGTGCCTATTTTTTGATCCCAAAATCAGATATTTTCATTAGATTCAGGACAATTTTCTTCTTTTGCACTGTTCTTCTGTCCCGGATCGTACGTCGTGACCCACAAAAAGGATGACAACCTAATCCATCACATTTCTATTATGGAATCCCACGGCACATTGGGCAAGACAACTTCACTTCACGTAGAGGCTGGGCCCGCAAACAGTGGGCGTGGGGCTTGTGACCAGGTATCCGTCGCTCTGGTGTTCATAACTTTTGATCCGTAAGGAGTTACGCAGCGCACAGCATACCGTTAGAAAGCTCTCTGAGAGCTCCACGATGGGGGCACCAAGCTTGGTCAGCTGCGCCTATTTTTGGAGCCCAAAATCAAATATTTTCATCAGTTTTGGGATATTTTTCTTCTTTTGCGCAGTTTTTTTCGTCCCGGATCGTACGTCGTGAGCCGCGAAAAGGACGACAACCTAATCCATCACATTTCTATTACTGAATCCCACGGCATGTTGGGCAAGACAACTTCACTTCATGTAGAGGCTGGGCACGCAAACAGAGGGCGTGGGGCTTGTGACCAGGTATCCGTCGCTCTGGTGCCCATAACTTTTGATCCGTAAAGAGTTACGCGAGTCACAGCATACCGTTGGAAAGCTCTCCAACAGCTCTACGACGGGGGCAGCAAGCTTGCTCAGCTGCGCCTGTTTTCGGGGCCCAAAATTGAACGTTTTCATCAATTTTGTGACACTTCTCTTCTTTTTCGCTGTTTTTAGTCCCGGATCGTACGTCGTGAGACTCAAAAAGGACGACAACCTAATCCATCACATTTTTATTACTGAATCCCAAGGCACCTTGGGCAAGACAACTTCATTTCACGTAGAGGCTGGGCCCGCAAACAGAGGGCGTGGGGCTAGTGACCAGATATCTATTGCTCCGGTGCCCAAAACTTTTGATCCTTAAGGCGTTAGGCGGTGCACAACATACGTTTGTAAAGCACTTCGAGAGCTCTACGACGGGGGCAGCAAGCCAGCTTGGTAGCACCTGTTTTTCCAGCCCAAAATCGAACGTTTTCATAAGTTTCGTTACACTTTTCTTCTTTTGCGCTGTTTTTCGGTCCCGGATCGTACGTCGTGAGCCGCGAAAAGGACGACAGCCTAATCTATCATATTTCAATTATTGAATCCCATGGCGCCTTCAGCAAGACAACTTCACTTCACATAGAGGCTGGGCCAGCAAACCGAGGGCATGGGGCTTGCGACCAGGTATCCGTCGCTCCGGTGCCTATAACTTTTGATCCGGAAGCAGTTACACGGAGCACAACATACCGTTGGAAAGCTCTCTGAGAGCTCTACGACAGAGATACCAAGCCTGCTCGGCTGCACTTATGTTCGCAGCCCAAAATCGAATGTTTTCATCGAATGTTTTCATTTGTTTTGGGACACTTTTTTTCTTTTGAGCAGTTTTTTCGTCTCGGATTGTACGTCGTGAGTCGTGAAAATGATGACAACCTAATCCATCATATTTCTATTACCGAATCCCACGGTACCTTGGGCAAGACAACTTCACTTCACGTAGAGGCTGGGCACACAAACAGATGACGTGGGGCTTGTGACTAGGTATCCGTCGCTCCGGTGCCCATAACTTTTGATCCGTAAGGAGTTACGTGGTGCACAGCATACCGTTTGAAAGCTTTCTGAGAGCTCTACGACAGGGGCAACAAGATTGCTCGGTTGCACCTATTTTCGGAGCCCAAAATCGAACGTTTTCATCAGTTTTGGGACACTTCTCTTCTTTTGCGCTGTTTTTCAATCCCGGATCGTACGTCGTAAGACGTGAAAAGACGACAACCTAATCCATCACATTTTTATTTCCGAATCCCACGACACCTTAGGCAAGGTAACTTCACTCCGCATAGAGGTTGGGCCCTCAAACCAACGGCGTGGGGCTTGTTTCCAGGTATCTGTCGCTCCGGTGCCCATAACTTTTGATCCGTAAGGAGTTACGCGGTGCACAGCGTACCATTGGAAAGCTCTCTGAGAGCACTACAACGGGGCACCAAGCTTCCACGGCTGCACCTATTTTCAAAGTCCAAAATCGAACATTTTCATTAGTTTTGAGATAATTTTCTTCATTTGCGCTATTTTTTCGTACCGTATCGTACGTCATGAGCCGCGAAAAGGACGACAACCTAATCCATCACATTTCTATTACCGAATCCCACAGCACCTTGTGCAAGACACCTTCACTTCATGTAGAGGCTGGGCCAGCAAACAGAGGGTTTGGGGCTTGTGACCAGGTATCCGTTGCTCTGGTGCCCTTAACTTTTGATCCGTAAGGTGTTATGCGGCGCACAGCATACCGTTGGAAAACACTCTGAGAGCTCTATGACGGCGACACCTAGCCTGCTCTGCTGCGCCTATTTTCTGAGCCCAAAATCGGATATTTTCATTAGTTTCAGGACACTTTTTTTCTTTTGCACTGTTCTTCTGTCCCGGATCATACATCGTGACCCTCGAAAAGGATGACAACCTAATCCATCACATTTCTATTACCAAATCCGACAACACCTTGGCAAGACAACTTCACTTCACGTAAAGGCTGGGCCCACAAATAGTGGGCGTAGGGCTTGTGACCAGGTATCCGTCGTTCTGGTGCTCATAACTTTTGATCCGTAAGGAGTTACGTAGTACACAGCACACCATTGGAAAGCTCTTTGAGAGCTCTATGATGGAGGCACCAAGCTTGGTTGGTTGCGCCTGTTTTTGGAGTCCAAAATCAAACATTTTCATAAGTTTTGGGACACTTTTCTTCTTTTGCGCTGTTTTTTCGTCCCGGATCGTACGTCGTGAGCCGCGAAAAGAAAAACAACCTAATCCATCACATTTCTATTATCGAATCCCACAGCACCTTGGGCAAGACAACTTCACTTCACGTAGAGGCTGGGCACGCAAACAGAGGGCGTGGGGCTTGTGACTAGGTATCCGTCGCTCTGTGCCCATAACTTTTGATCCGTAAAGAGTTACACGACGCATAACATACCGTTGGAAAGCTCTCCGACAGCTCTACGATGGGGGCAGCAAGCTTGCTCGGCTGCACCTATTTTTGGAGCCCAAAATTGAACGTTTTCATTAGTTTTGTGACATTTTTCTTCTTTTTTGCTGTTTTTAGTCCCCGATCATACGTCGTGAGACGCAAAAAGGAGGACAACCTAATCCATTACATTTTTATTATCGAATCCCAAGGCACCTTGGGCAAGACAACTTCACTTCACGTAGAGGCTGGGCCCTGCAAACAGAGGGCGTGGGGCTGGTGACCAGATATCTGTCGCTCCGGTGCACAAAACTTTTGATCCGTAAGGAGTTAGGCGGCGTACAACATACCTTTGTAAAGCACTCCGAGAGCTCTATGACGGGGGTAGCAAGCCTGCTATGCAGCGCTTGTTTTCGCAACCCCAAAATCGAACGTTTTCATAAGTTTTGCTATACTTTTCTTCTTTTGCGTTGTTTTTCGGTCCCGGATCGTACGTCGTGAGCTGCGAAAATGACGACAACCTAATCTATCTTATTTCAATTATCGAATCCCATGGCACATTCGGCAAGACAACTTCACTTCACGTAGAGACTGGGCCCACAAACCGAGTGCGTAGGGCTTGTGACCAGGTATCCGTCGCTCCGGTGCGGATAACTTTTGATCCGTAAGTAGTTACGCGGTGCACAGTATACCATTTGAAAGCTCTCTGAGAGGTCTACGATAGAGACACCAAGCCTGCTTAGCTGCGCCTATTTTCATAGCCCAAAATCGAATGTTTTCATTTGTTTCGGGACACATTTCTCATTTTACACAGTTTTTCCAACCCGGATCGAACGTCGTGAGTCGCAAAAAGGACGACAACCTAATCCATCACATTTCTATTTCCGAATCCCAAGGCACCTTGGGCAAGACAACTATACTTCACGTAGAGGTTGGTCACGGAAACAGAGGGCGTAGGGCTTGTGACCAGGTATCTGTCGCTTTGGTAGCCATAACTTTTGATCCGTAAAGAGTTATGCGGCACACAGCATACCGTTGGAAAGCTCTCCGAGAGCTCTACAACGGGGGCAGCAAGCTTGCTCGGCTGCGCATGTTTTTGGAGCCCAAAATCGAACGTTTTCATCAATTTCGGGACACTTTTCTTCTTTTGCGTAGTTTTTCCGTCCTGGATCGTAAGTCGTGAGTTGCGAAAAGGACGACAGCCTAATCCATTACATTTCTATTACCGAATCCTATGGCACCTTGGGCAAGAAAACTTTACTTCATGTAGAGGCTGGGCAGGCAAACAGAGGGCGTGGGACTTGTGACCAGGTATCCGTCGCTTCGGTGCCCATAACTTTTTATCCGTAAAGAGTTATGCGACGCGCAGCATACCGTTGGAAAGCTCTCTGACAGCTCTACGACGGGGGCAGCAAGCTTGCACGGCTGTACCTGTTTTTGGAGTCCAAAATAGAACGTTTTCATCAATTTTGTGACACTTCTCTTCTTTTTCGCTATTTTGCAGTCCCAGATCGTACGTCGTGAGACGCGAAAAGGACGACAACCTAATCCATTTCATTTTTATTACCGAATCCCAAGGTACCTTGGGCAAGACAACTTCACTTCACGTTGAGGCTGGGCCCGTAAACAGAGGGCGTGGGGCTGGTGACCAGATATCTGTCGCTCTGGTGCCCAAAACTTTTGATCCTTAACGCGTTAGGTGGCACACAGCATACCTTTGTAAAGCACTCCGAGAGCTCTACGACGGGGGCTGCAAGCCAGCTTGGTAGCGCCTGTTTTCCCCGCACAAAATCGAACGTTTTCATAAGTTTCGTTACACTTTTCTTCTTTTGTGCTGTTTTTCGGTCCCGAATCGTACGTCGTGAGCCGCAAAAAGGACGACAACCTAATCTATCATATTTCAATTATCGAATCCCATGGCGCCTTCGGCAAGACAACTTCACTTCACTTAGAGACTGGGCCCGCAAACCGAGGGCGTAGGGCTTGTGACCAGGTATCCGTCGCTCGGGTGCCTATAACTTTTGATCCGTAAGCAGTTACGCGGCGCACAGCATATCGTTGGAAAGCTCTCTGAGAGGTCTACGACAGAGACACCAAGCCTGCTCGGCTGCACCTATGTTCGCAGCCCAAAATTGAATGTTTTCATTTGTTTCGGGACATTTTTCTTCTTTTGCACAGTTTTTTCGTCTTGGATCGTACGTCATGAGTCGCGAAAAGGACGACAACCTAATCCATCACATTTCTATTACCGAATCCCACGACACCTTGGGCAAGACAACTTCGCTTCACGTAGAGGCGCAAACAGAGGGCGTGGGGCTTGTGACCAGGTATTCGTCGCTCCGGTGCCCATAACTTTTGATCCGTAAGGAGTTACGTGGTGCACATCATACCGTTTGAAAGCTTTTTGAGAGCTCTACAATAGGGGCAACAAGATTGCTAATATGCACCTATTTTAAGAGCCCAAAATCAAACGTTTTCATCAGTTTTGGGACACTTCTATTCTTTTGCGCTATTTTTCAATCCCGGATCGTACGTCGTGAGACGTGAAAAAGACAACAACCTAATCCATCACATTTTTATTTCCGAATCCCACAT